>NC_059430.1:128880584-128950584 GCF_021028975.2 Sphaerodactylus townsendi
TGTGCAGCTTCTTTGTGCTGGTTTTTGCTGGAGCCCTGGTGATTGTCTCTTAAGCCGTGGGCTTCAGAATATTATAATTAGCTCAAGTTAGGCCGTTTCCCCATTTTTAAAATGATGTCCGGTTCGTCTGGTCCAGGACCTTTTTAGCTGGTGGTCAGTGGTTCCCCGGGCTTTCTGACTGCTCCGCACCAGCTGCTGGGTCATCTGTGCTACCGCTTTGAGCAGCGCCAGAATGACCAAGGGCTGAGGGGGCGCTTAAGAGTAGTGAGGAGTCGGGGCGGCTGCGTTGTAGCCGCCCCTGTAGTGGGGAGTGCAGTTGGACCCCGTGCTACTCGGCGAGAGTAGCACGCAGCAAGCGGTGAGTGGGGAAAGGGCCTTAGAATCCACCCCTACAGGACAGGGAGCTGTTTAGAGATGTCTTTTATGTTTCAAAGTGAATCTCATTTCTTTAAAAACCCGACCTATTTTTGATCAGTTTTGTTTCTAGGTTTGAAAGCTCTGCTCCACCCTTTGTGCTAATTCAGTAGGCTACTGATAAACAGGTAACAGTACCCCCAAATGTCTGCAGGGCAAAAGAAAGGACCTGAGGAAAACTGATTTAGAGGAGTGGGAAAACAATTACTGCAGTTTTTTTAGTTTAGAATTTTGTCAGAGAGCAGCTCACGAACCTTCTCAGCGCCAAATTCCTGGCATCTGTTGGAAGAAAGGGACTTTACGCTGTTTCCTGCCTCATCCTACAGAGCGTGTTTTTTTTTACTAGCGAGCTAGTGGCCTTCGGGGATAGGGCGGTATACTAAATGTAATAAATAAATAAATAAAAATAAAAATAAAAATAAAAATGATAGATAGATAGATAGATAGATAGATAGATAGATAGATAGATAGATAGATAGATAGATAGATAGATAGATAGATAGATAGATAGATAGATAGATAGATAGATAGATAGATAGATAGATAGATAGATAGATAGATAGATAGATAGATAGATAGATAGATAGATAGATAGATAGGGACTTAGGAATTTGTCACCTTTACTCTATCATGCTGACTCTATCCCTTTGATGTAGACTGATACTCTTAGGGACTTCCTCCCTTGCTTCCGCCTTCTTCTCGGACCCTCTCCATCTTACCTTTCACCATGCCTAGGGAGAGGATGCATACCTCGAGCATCCGCCTCCATCCAGCTAGATTAGAATAGATAGTGAACCTATCTCTCCACCTTTCTATCCAGAATGGAGTTCACTAATAAATACTCTTTTCATTAGATTAGAAACTACAAATGACTCTGACTTTCTTTTGTGTCTGAAGTTCTCTCTAGCCAGCTCAGCCACGCGTGTGTGCCCAGGTAAGCGTCCCTGTGTTCAGCCTCTGTGCCGCTCTGCCACTTTCGCAAGGGAAACACACGCACCAGGTGTGGTTCTCCCAACAGCATCAAGAAAGACGGGGTTCTCCTTACCTCAACCAGCTGCTGGACGTGCTTCCTGATGGTGGTCCGGTCGGCTTTCGGGGCCATTCGGGGTGCCCATTCCATTACCACAGGCGGCTTGAACTGTGTGGCTGGCTGTGGCCAAATAAGAGGGTCTTGTTTAAAAGACGGGACAACTGGAGCCCTCACTCAGGGGTCCCCACCCTTTGTGGAGCCTACGGGCACCTTTGGAATCCTGGCATAGTGTGGGGGCTGGGGGCGCCGCCACAAAATGCCTGCTGTGGGCAATGGAGCCAACCACAATGTTTCAGAGTGTGCACAGCTCTCGTAATAACATATATGGCAGGAGCTCTGCTTAAGAAAATGCCTATTAGGCCTCACAGCCAATCACAAGCATTGTGGGGCTCAAGCAGAGGTGGGATCCAGCAGGTTCCCACAGGTTCCCGAGAGTAGGTTACTAATTATTTGTGTGTGCCGAGAGGGGGTTACTAATGGGTGATTTTGCCACGTGATTTTTGCCTTAGTTACGCCCTTACTCTCAGCAGAAGAGCGCAGAAATTGAAGCAGTCTAGCAGGAGGTGCACCGGCGTGCGTGGCAGCCTGCGCCAGCGTGCATTCGTTTCCCGCCCAAGGACCAGCGCAGCGGCTGTGTCCTTGCCACAGCCCCGCCCAGGAATGCCCCACCCCCGTCGT
Organism: Sphaerodactylus townsendi; assembly: GCF_021028975.2. NCBI lineage: Eukaryota > Metazoa > Chordata > Lepidosauria > Squamata > Sphaerodactylidae > Sphaerodactylus > Sphaerodactylus townsendi. The sequence goes on from NC_059430.1 coordinate 128,882,707, forward strand.
GCCCTGCCCAGCCCCATTGGCACTACGCCACAGTTTGAATCCCACCACCATGGGAACCTGTTACTAACATTTTTGGATCCCACCCCTGGGCTCAAGACATACTTAGCCCTGCCCACTTTCTAAAGGTGCCACGGCATTTATAGGAACCACGTAGGGGACCCCAGCCTCCCCTCCTCCCGTTCGCCTGCGGCTTACCAAGGATTTAGGGTAGCGGGGTTCACGCGCATACGACAGCGTGTAGATTTCCTCATCTGTGTAGTAGAGGTCTAGGGAGAGCTGAATCCGCAAAAAATATATATTATATTGTGTTATTTACTTATTTACAAACTTTGCACCCTGCCTTTCTGCCCTTATAAGGACCACCTTACAAATTATGGGGGAATGTGTACCACCCTCTGGAACTGCCGCTAGTGATCCTATTACTGAATTACAGGAGTGAATAACCTTGAGCACTCCAGTTGTTATGGACTACAATTCCCCCCCCCCCCAAATGCTTATGCTTATGCTTAAATGCATTCTTGAAACTATTTAATCACTAATCAAAGCCTATCTGATATTTGTAACCCGCCTGCTCTCCTTATGCGCTGTCAACTCAACATGAGAGTGTCGCTTCAGAGCCATGCAGATGTGTTCATTCAACTGCATGCAAAAAATAAAGATGCCCCCATGATTGACGTCATGGGAACGAGACGGAAACCTGGCCCGTCAAAAGTCGAATCCTCTCAGAAGAGTAATTGCCGCCCCGCAGCAGATGTCAGGAGAAAGGCGAGGGGAAAGGGAATATATCTCCTGACGCCTTAGGGCAGGGGTGGCCAACCTATGATGCTCTAGATGTTCGTGGACTACAATTCCCACCAGCCCCCGCCAGCATGGCCAATTGGCCATGCTCAGAGGTGGGATCCAGCAGGTTCTCACAAGTTCCCGAGAGCAGGTTACTAATTATTTGTGTGTGCCGAGAGGGGGTTACTAATTGGTGATTTTGCCACGTGATTTTTGCCTTAGTTACACCCCTCCTCTCAGCAGTAGTGCGCAGAACTTGAAACATCTAGCAAGAGGTGCACCGGCGTGCGTGGCAGCCTGCGCCTGCGTGCATTTGTTTCCCGCCCAAGGACCAGCGCAGCGGCTGTGTCCTTGCCACAGCCCCGCCCAGGAATGCCCCGCCCCAGGAATGCCCGGCCATGCCCCCATCATGCCCCGCCCAGCCCCATTGGTGCTACGCCACAGATTGAATCCCACCACCATGGGAACCTGTTACTAAAATTTTTGGATCCCACCACTGGCCATGTTGGCAGGGGCTGATGGGAATTGTAGTCCATGCACATCTGGAGCATCATAGGTTAGTCACCCCATCTTAGGGGGGAAAGCTTCGGAAAGAAATACTCCAAATCCGCTGGGAGTTAGTGCGTGAATGGCCATGAATTCCAAAGGAACCGGTAACAGTGAGTCAACCCATTTCTTCCCTACCATTCTTATTCCAACCCAGCTTTGGGCTGCCCCGCAAAGCAAGAAGACGCCTCACCTGAGTCACACAGATGAACTTTGTGAAGACTTCAGCTCGCTGTTGGATTGTCGGCCGGCTGAGGATCATGACCTGCACCCACTGGGAGATGCTGTTGCACAAGGCGATGGAACGCTCCAGGGCCGGGCTGCCGTGAACCGAGCCATGCAAAACGTAACTCTGGAAGTCCAGGTACTGTCCAGTATATAAGAACAGAAGAATTTGGCACATTGGAGCAGACCCAAGGTCCAATGTTCTGTTAACCAGATATCCCACAAAGGAAGTTTATTTATTTATTTATTATCAGATTTATATGTCGCCCTTCCCTCGAAGGGCTCTGAGTGGTGTACAACACAGCATACACAATTAGTAACCCCCCCTCGGCACACACAAATAATTAGTAACCTACTCTCGGGAACCTGTGAGAACCTGCTGGATCCCACCTCTGAGTATGTGCATTCCTGCTGATTCTCGCTGGTCCCTACCGAGATGCGGCAGAAGGCCTTGAACTCCAGGTAACTGAGGTGGTTCGCCAACTGGCCTGCGTCGAGGTGGTCGAACAGCAACGACACCTTCCGTTTCTTTCCACAGCCGGGGCTGCTTTCGTAGCTGTTCGAAGGGATGTGGGCGATGCTGGAGGGATGCAAGGGATGAAAGCCGAGTTAGGTTGAGACGTGAGGAATCCTTGGCATGAGCAGAGGAACCCTTGGCCAGAAATGCAGAAGGGCAGAGAGGAGCACACAACATGGGTTGGCCTGGCAGGCTTAACCTAGTGCAGTGATGGCGAACCTTTTCGAGACCGAGTGCCCAAATTGCAACCCAAAACTCACTCATTTATCGCAAAGTGCCAACACGGCAATTTAACCTGTATACTGAGGTTTTAGTTTAGAAAAAAAGGTTGGCTCCGAGGCGTGCGTTACTCGGGAGTAAGCTTGGTGGTAGTTGGTGGCTTGGCTTTGAAGCAACCAGGCAACTCTTCCAACGGGTGAATCACGACCCTAGGAGGGTTTACTCAGAAGCAGCAACCAAGCTTACTCCCAGGTAAAGGATCACACTTTAGTTCTTCACATGAAAATCAGTGGGGTTTAACAGCGCTTAACAGGGTTACCTACACTGCTTCCCCAAAACTAGGTCTTAGGTTTAATGCTAATAATCGAGCCCAGCGGCCCAGGCCAGCCTAGATTTGTGGGGGGAGGGGGGGGCGACTCTGTTTGTGCGTGCCCACAGAGAGGGCTCTGAGTGCCACCTCTGGCACCCGTGCCACAGGTTCGCCACCACTGACCTAGTGGCTTTTCATTTCTCTTTTCCTCAAAGGAGCACGCCACAGCATCTGCGTTCCTTCCTTCTGCAGTTTCACAAAAACCTTGTGGGGTAGGTTGGGTTGCTTGTCCCCAGGATACCCGCAGAGCTTTATGGCAGAGAAGGGGTTTGTATGCTACTCTCCCTGGTCTTCGTTTATCACAACTCCACACTGGCAGAAAAATACTAAGAAGCCAGAACTCCTAGGCTGCATTGGGAGCACGAGGAATTGGGAGTCAAGAGTTCTGGGGTTTTCCTGGTTGTGTTTCAAGAATAAACTCAAAAATACACACATTGCACTCTGGCTGTGTCCAGTCTTATATATTGATCTTACATATAATTAAACAGCTTAACACTTCTATTTGTGTTTACATTTCCTTATTTCTCTAACAAAGTTCTTAAAGATACAGCATAAGTCTTCCAACTCTTATAACTAAACATAAATAATCACTTAGTCCCTTCAATTCTTTGTTCAGAAACAAAGCTTCAGTTCCATATAGTCCATATTCCAATTCTGTAGGTTCTACATAAAAACGTCTCGCGCGTATAGAATGTTTTTCGTGCGTCATCCTCAGTATGTCAGTGTGTTCAATCAACTTCTAACAGTTCTTTGAGGCTTCTAATGGGTATATTGGCTCTCTGTTAAGAGTTGCCCGCTCCCATCTCTGCCTTCCGTTTGTCGTAAGATCAATATATAAGACTGGACACAGCCAGAGTGCAACGTGTGTATTTTTGAGTTTATTTAGGCTAACGTTGACATTGCACTCTTAAAGATAGTGGTGATTGTGTTTCAAGAATGTCAGAATCCAGAAAGCCAAAACTCCCAGAGTCACATACTGCCAATCAATATGTCTCAGAGCTAGCCTGGTGTAGAGATCGGAATGTCTGACTTGGACCAGAAACTCCCAGGTTTGAATGTGCACATAGCCATGAAGCTCATTGGGCATCTCTGGGACACTGTCTCTCAGTTTATCCTTGCAGGAGGGTTGTGAAGGCAGAACTGAGGCTATAGTTTCCCCCAAAGCCCATGGCATGGGGATTAATTGCGGGAGGGAGAGAAAAGGGGGGTAACTCTGAAGAGTCCCTTCCAAAGCACCCGTCAGTTTTCATGTTCAAGAAAACCTCGTCACTGTTTCTCACTATAAAAGTGAGCCCCTTTCCTTTGGGTACGTACATGCCTGCGCTTACAAGAACTGCACCAAAGAGTACATGGATTCTTGGTTAATGTTTACATTAATTTAGAACAGAAGACCCCTCGTCATTCTTTGCGGGTTCAGTCGTAGGCTTGGGAAATGCCTGGAGATTGGGGTGAAATTCCTGGAGAGGGACTTCTGTTTCTCCTATAGTCTATGGCCGTGGTGGCAAACCTTTGGCACTCCAGATGTTATGGACTACAATTCCCATCTGCCCCTGTCAGCATGGTCTGATGGGAATTGTAGTCCATAACATCTGGAGTGCCAAAGGTTCGCCACCACTGATCTATGGTATACCATAGAGTCCGCCCACCCAAAACCGCCCATTTCTACAGGTTCTCTAGCATCTGGAGATCAGCTGTAATTCTGGAAGAACTCCAGCACTATCCCCCCAAACACACGTGAAAGTTGGCCATACTAATCAGGTGCCAGGTGCAAATTATGTATATTCCAAATTGTCAGGGTTGCAAGTTCTGGGTTGGGAAAAGCTGGAGATTTTGGTATTGAGGCCTAGGGAGAGCAGAGTTAGGCGAGATGAGGCTAGAGGCCTTGGCAGTCATTTTCTCCAAGAGAACTGATCTCAGTCGCCTGGAGATCAGCTGTAATAGTAGGAAATCTCCAAGTGCAGTGGCGTAGCGCCAATGGGATGGAAGGGTGCGATGCTCCGGGCACGTGCCTCGGCAAGGCATTCCAGGGGCATTCTGGGGTGGGCAGCACCACAGCAGGGGCGCTCTGCCCCTGTCCAAGTGCCACCTGGAGATTGGCAGCCCTATAAATTGTGGGTCATGAGCAAGGCCAAGTAGGCCCTTTAACTTTGCAGGGAAATTCCCAGGGCCTGCTCTCTTGCAGGGCTGCTAGTGAGCTGGGCCACAGCTGCACAGCCCAAAGGCATAGCTAGGGAAAATGGAGCTCATGGCAAAATCTGAGTTTTACACACACACACACACACACATCCGGTATGGGTGGCCATACCCCCCACAACAAAAAAATGATTTTTTTTGTACCAGGTCATCTCAAAGTCACCATCACATTATAGAACATGCCCCAACTCACAAGTCTGCACACTCAGGACTCCCTCGTTTAAAAAACATTGGAAGTGATGCTGTTGGGGGGGGAATCCACCCCGAAACAGCATCACTTTCAATGTTGTTTAAACTAGGGAGCCCATATTCTCCTTTTAAATCCCCCATAAAGGGAGAATCCATCCTGAAACAGCATCATTTTCAATGCTGTTTAGACTAGAGAGCCCAGATTCTCCTTTTAAATCCACCTTACAGGGAGACTCTGGGCTCCCTCGTTGAAATTGAAATTTCAGAGAGAAGTCTGTTATACACTTTGTCCAGACTTCTGTTATAGCAGACTTCTCTCTGCGATACACCTCTGAAGATGGCAGCCACAGATGCAGGAGAACCGTTAGGAACAAGATCTACCAGACCATGGCCACACAACCTGTAAAACCCACAACAACCAGTTGAATCCGGCCGTAAAAACCTTTGACAATACTTTCAATGGTTTTTTAACCTAGGGACCCTTGTCAGGGGAGCAATTTTTAAGCTAGCAGTATGAGGGTGCTTGTCAGGGGAGCAATTTTTAAGCTAGCAGTATCAAAATTTCAGGCTATCTTCAGGAGACTCTCCTGATGATACCACCCAGGTTTGGTGAAGTTTGGTTCAGGGGGGGCTAAAGTGATGGACCCTCAAAAGGGTAACCCCATTTACTATTAGCTCCCATGGGATGGGGGATAGGGCACCCACTTTGGGGATCCATAGCTTTGGACCCTCTGAACCAAAATTCACCAAACCTGGGTGATAATAGAGGGAGACTATCCTGATGATACCAGCTAGAGTTACTGAAGTTTGGTTCAGGGGGTCCAACGTTATGGACCCTCAAAAGGGTAGCCCCATCTAATATTAGTTCCCATTGGAAACAATGGGGGATGGGGTGCCCCCTTTGGGGGTTCATAACTTTGGACCCCCTGAACCAAACTTCACCAAACTTGGCTGGTATTATCAGGAGTGCCACCTGATGATAGCCTGAAATGTTGGTGCCGCTAGCCTAAAAACTGCACCCCCTGCTGGCTGACAAAATAAAAACACTAAAAATAACAAAAAATAGAAATGAACCCAAATTTTTCTGTGCCCCCACGTGATCAAACGGTGGGCGCCCGGGGCATTTGTCCCCACATGTCCTCATGGTGTCTACACCCCTGACACAGCCCAAGGGGCCCCTGGCCCACGGCAAGCATAACCTACAGCTGTTGGTACCGTCAGCGCTGGCCAGTCCTAAGTCCCACGACTGTGCCATTTTAGCTAGCTCAGGGGTAGGGAACCTGCGGCTCTCCAGATGTTCAGGAACTACAATTCCCATCAGCCTATGTCAGCATGGCCAATTGGCCATGCTGGTAGGGGCTGATGGGAATACCCCCCCCCCCCAGTGCCCACCCCCCGCCCCCCCCACCCCCCCCCCCCCCCACCCCCCCCCCCCCCCACCCCCCCCCCCCCCCACCCCCCCCCCCCCCCACCCCCCCCCCCCCCCACCCCCCCCCCCCCCCACCCCCCCCCCCCCCCACCCCCCCCCCCCCCCACCCCCCCCCCCCCCCACCCCCCCCCCCCCCCACCCCCCCCCCCCCCCACCCCCCCCCCCCCCCACCCCCCCCCCCCCCCACCCCCCCCCCCCCCCACCCCCCCCCCCCCCCACCCCCCCCCCCCCCCACCCCCCCCCCCCCCCACCCCCCCCCCCCCCCACCCCCCCCCCCCCCCACCCCCCCCCCCCCCCACCCCCCCCCCCCCCCACCCCCCCCCCCCCCCACCCCCCCCCCCCCCCACCCCCCCCCCCCCCCACCCCCCCCCCCCCCCACCCCCCCCCCCCCCCACCCCCCCCCCCCCCCACCCCCCCCCCCCCCCACCCCCCCCCCCCCCCACCCCCCCCCCCCCCCACCCCCCCCCCCCCCCACCCCCCCCCCCCCCCACCCCCCCCCCCCCCCACCCCCCCCCCCCCCCACCCCCCCCCCCCCCCACCCCCCCCCCCCCCCACCCCCCCCCCCCCCCACCCCCCCCCCCCCCCACCCCCCCCCCCCCCCACCCCCCCCCCCCCCCACCCCCCCCCCCCCCCACCCCCCCCCCCCCCCACCCCCCCCCCCCCCCACCCCCCCCCCCCCCCACCCCCCCCCCCCCCCACCCCCCCCCCCCCCCACCCCCCCCCCCCCCCACCCCCCCCCCCCCCCACCCCCCCCCCCCCCCACCCCCCCCCCCCCCCACCCCCCCCCCCCCCCACCCCCCCCCCCCCCCACCCCCCCCCCCCCCCACCCCCCCCCCCCCCCACCCCCCCCCCCCCCCACCCCCCCCCCCCCCCACCCCCCCCCCCCCCCACCCCCCCCCCCCCCCACCCCCCCCCCCCCCCACCCCCCCCCCCCCCCACCCCCCCCCCCCCCCACCCCCCCCCCCCCCCACCCCCCCCCCCCCCCACCCCCCCCCCCCCCCACCCCCCCCCCCCCCCACCCCCCCCCCCCCCCACCCCCCCCCCCCCCCACCCCCCCCCCCCCCCACCCCCCCCCCCCCCCACCCCCCCCCCCCCCCACCCCCCCCCCCCCCCACCCCCCCCCCCCCCCACCCCCCCCCCCCCCCACCCCCCCCCCCCCCCACCCCCCCCCCCCCCCACCCCCCCCCCCCCCCACCCCCCCCCCCCCCCACCCCCCCCCCCCCCCACCCCCCCCCCCCCCCACCCCCCCCCCCCCCCACCCCCCCCCCCCCCCACCCCCCCCCCCCCCCACCCCCCCCCCCCCCCACCCCCCCCCCCCCCCACCCCCCCCCCCCCCCACCCCCCCCCCCCCCCACCCCCCCCCCCCCCCACCCCCCCCCCCCCCCACCCCCCCCCCCCCCCACCCCCCCCCCCCCCCACCCCCCCCCCCCCCCACCCCCCCCCCCCCCCACCCCCCCCCCCCCCCACCCCCCCCCCCCCCCACCCCCCCCCCCCCCCACCCCCCCCCCCCCCCACCCCCCCCCCCCCCCACCCCCCCCCCCCCCCACCCCCCCCCCCCCCCACCCCCCCCCCCCCCCACCCCCCCCCCCCCCCACCCCCCCCCCCCCCCACCCCCCCCCCCCCCCACCCCCCCCCCCCCCCACCCCCCCCCCCCCCCACCCCCCCCCCCCCCCACCCCCCCCCCCCCCCACCCCCCCCCCCCCCCACCCCCCCCCCCCCCCACCCCCCCCCCCCCCCACCCCCCCCCCCCCCCACCCCCCCCCCCCCCCACCCCCCCCCCCCCCCACCCCCCCCCCCCCCCACCCCCCCCCCCCCCCACCCCCCCCCCCCCCCACCCCCCCCCCCCCCCACCCCCCCCCCCCCCCACCCCCCCCCCCCCCCACCCCCCCCCCCCCCCACCCCCCCCCCCCCCCACCCCCCCCCCCCCCCACCCCCCCCCCCCCCCACCCCCCCCCCCCCCCACCCCCCCCCCCCCCCACCCCCCCCCCCCCCCACCCCCCCCCCCCCCCACCCCCCCCCCCCCCCACCCCCCCCCCCCCCCACCCCCCCCCCCCCCCACCCCCCCCCCCCCCCACCCCCCCCCCCCCCCACCCCCCCCCCCCCCCACCCCCCCCCCCCCCCACCCCCCCCCCCCCCCACCCCCCCCCCCCCCCACCCCCCCCCCCCCCCACCCCCCCCCCCCCCCACCCCCCCCCCCCCCCACCCCCCCCCCCCCCCACCCCCCCCCCCCCCCACCCCCCCCCCCCCCCACCCCCCCCCCCCCCCACCCCCCCCCCCCCCCACCCCCCCCCCCCCCCACCCCCCCCCCCCCCCACCCCCCCCCCCCCCCACCCCCCCCCCCCCCCACCCCCCCCCCCCCCCACCCCCCCCCCCCCCCACCCCCCCCCCCCCCCACCCCCCCCCCCCCCCACCCCCCCCCCCCCCCACCCCCCCCCCCCCCCACCCCCCCCCCCCCCCACCCCCCCCCCCCCCCACCCCCCCCCCCCCCCACCCCCCCCCCCCCCCACCCCCCCCCCCCCCCACCCCCCCCCCCCCCCACCCCCCCCCCCCCCCACCCCCCCCCCCCCCCACCCCCCCCCCCCCCCACCCCCCCCCCCCCCCACCCCCCCCCCCCCCCACCCCCCCCCCCCCCCACCCCCCCCCCCCCCCACCCCCCCCCCCCCCCACCCCCCCCCCCCCCCACCCCCCCCCCCCCCCACCCCCCCCCCCCCCCACCCCCCCCCCCCCCCACCCCCCCCCCCCCCCACCCCCCCCCCCCCCCACCCCCCCCCCCCCCCACCCCCCCCCCCCCCCACCCCCCCCCCCCCCCACCCCCCCCCCCCCCCACCCCCCCCCCCCCCCACCCCCCACCCCCCCCACCCCCCCCCCCCCCCACCCCCCCCCCCCCCCACCCCCCCCCCCCCCCACCCCCCCCCCCCCCCCCCCCCCCCCCCCCCCACCCCCCACCCCCCGGCCTCAATGCTTATAAAAGCAGCTCTCTGAGGTCGGCAGAAGGGACTGCTGGCTGCCAACTGCCGGCTGGGATCCCAGCCGGTGGGGGAGGTAGGGGAGGGGCGCATGCCCGGAGACCATTTGCTTCAGACATGTAATGGGGGAGTTTGAATCTGTGAACCCACCCCTTACCTACGTCCTTGTCTACATAAATAATATCCCTTGAGTCTGTGGTGGGATCCAAAAATTTTAGTAACAGGTTCCCATGGTGGTGGGATTCAAACTGTGGCGTAGCGCCAATGGGGCTGGGCGGGAAACGATGGGGGCGAGGGCGGGCATTCTGGGGCGGGGCATTGCTGGGTGGGGCTGTGGCAAGGACACAGCCGCTGCTCCAGTCCTTGGGCGGGAAACGAATGCACGCAGGCGCAGGCTGACACACACGCCAGTGCACCTCCTGCTAGACTGCTTCAAGCTCTGCGCGCTGCTGCTGAGAGGAGGGGCGTAACTAAGGCAAAAATCACATGGCAAAATCACCAATTAGTAACCCCCTCTCGGCACACACAAACAATTAGTAACCTACTCTCGGGAACCTGTGAGAACCTGCTGGATCCCACCTCTGCCTTGAATGGAATCCTTGCAAATCAGTAGTAAGCATCAAGCAGACCCCAGTAATTAAATCAACAGATTATCTTACATGTATATTTTCAGATCCCTTTCTGTCAATGTTGTCCATGTATTGCATCATTTCCCACTGTTGATATTTGGGCTATTAGATATAGTGCTTTTAATTATTTCTATTAAAAGTTATAGTTTTATTGCTGTTTTTTTGAGCCAGGCAGAGTAATTTTTCTTCTAACATCCACACTATCTCTGGCTCATTCTTTATATTTAGAGAGCGGGGAGAGCTCAGGTTGGCTCAAGGACAGAGAGCGATTCAAAATATCTCACTCCCTGGTCTTGACACTGGAACTTGTTTCAATGCTAAGGGCACGTTTCTGTGTTGCGGATGAAGCAGCAGCACGGGTACCCGAACAAAGGATATAAAGTCGAGAGGCGGCGCGCTAACTCCGCTGATGGCACGACCCAGTTGTGGACAGTTAGGGTCATGTTTACCATGAAATCGCTGGTACAAAGGTTGCCGTCCAAATCTGGAAAAGGAGGGAAAAGGTTCAGTGGGTTGATTTGTTTGGGGCAGCCATTCTCAACCAGGGTTCCCTGGTACCCTGGGGTGCCGTGAGCATGTCCCAGGGGTACCACGGCAACACTACCCCCCCTCCATTTTTGTGGTGTCTCCCACCGGCGCCAGCAAGGACATGGAGCTGGCCCATGGGGCAGGGCCTGCCACAAGGTCAGCAGCCACCCCCCCCCCCCAGTGCTACCCTTCACCCTGGGAGGGGAAGGTGGGGGGTGTGACAAGCAGGGGCAATGGGAGGGGAAGGTGGAGGGTGGCGGCAGGGGTACTGTGAGATATGAAGAGTGAGGTCAAGGGTACCCTGACCTCGAAAAGGTTGGGAAACACTGGTTTGGGGAGAAGAAGATCCGGGCTGCAGAAGGGAACTTGTCAGCCCAGATGACAGCTGATAGATACCCTTTATATATTAAATATTTATTCGGTTTACGAGTTGCCCTCCCCCAAAGGGCTCGGGGCGACGTACAACAAGGGATAATATACAAAACTGAAAACTCTCATTACGGCCCCTTCCGCACACGCAAAATAATGCATTTTCAAACCACTTTCACAACTGTTTGCAAGTGGATTTTGCTATTCCGCACAGCTTCAAAGAGCACTGAAAGCAGTTTGAAAGTGCATTATTCTGCATGTGCGGAATGAGCCGAAGAGACACTAGCTTCCAGTTACTAAGAGGAACCAGCCCCTGTTGCTGAAAAGGCGTTACAGTTTAATGAGCGCCGTTAAAGCGCATTGAAGTTCATGGTTTTCTTGGTGGGGGGGAAGTGCAGGTGAGTCACCGCAGACTTACGGCAACCCCACAGGTTTTTAAGGCAAGAGACTCTCAAAGGTGGGCTGCCATTGCCCCCCTCCGCATAGCAACCCTGGACTTCCGTGGTGATATCTCATCCAAGTACTAACCACGGCTGCCTTTGCTTAGCTTCTGAGATCTAATGATAGCCTGGGCTATCTAGGTCAGGGGTATGATTTTCTTGGCAGCCAGCAATATTATTGATTCACTTGACTCTGCTATAGGGAACACCCTGCTTAAAGGAACAAGAAGTTCGCCTGGGCATTTTTTTCCCCCGTGATTAAACCAGGTTCTTTTAGAAGCAAGCCTTTATTGGCATAGACAGCAGTACAACAATAATAAAAACAGATTAAAAAGCATATACAGTACAGGATATACATATTAGGACGAAGGAAATCTACTGGCATTTAGTAATTTCCAGGAGAAAGTCTGCCACTATCATACAGAGAGAAGGATCAGGGTTGTCCAACAAGTCGTGTAATCTAATTAAATCGGGGAGATCGGGTAAATGTAAAGGAGTGAGATTCACATACTTGGATCTGATTTCCTTGAATCTGAGACAGTGAAGTAATTGGTGGGCCAGAGATTCAACTGAGCCATCGTTACATGGGCACAATCTTTTAGCCTTTTCTTGCTTATTAAATCTAGTGTAAGGGGAAACCGGGATGCAAGTCCTTTTCTTGTGGGCAACTGCCAGATCGGTTCATATCAGAAGGACACCCCCAACATATCACAACAGTACCATCAAAAGTGCTTGAGCTAAGGAAGGGGTCTGCAACCTGCGGCTCTCCAGATGTTCACGGACTACAATTCCCATCCGCCCCGCCAGCATGGCCAATTGGCCATGAATAGTCCGTGAACATCTGGAGGGCCGCAGGTCGCAGACCCCTGAAGGGAAGGGCCCCGATCCCTCAACCCCTACCCCTTCCGTTACCAAAGGAGCGCAGGCATTTCTCAATCAAGTCGTCTAGCGTGCAGGAGCGGTTCAGTTCTCTGAAGGTAATGGAAGTCAGTGCTTGATTGATTTCCCCGGGGTTCGGACAGGTCATCCGGCGTCGGCTCTTCCGCCGGCGGATCTTGCTGGTACCCAGGATGGGGCCGGGATCTGTCGGGTTGTGGGCTTCTGCTCGCGATTTCCTGCAGAGGATGCAGAGGTCCAAAGACATAGGTAAGGGGGGGGGGTTTCTTCGGGTTCAACCCCCCCATTTATGTCCGAAGCTCCACCCCTTCGTTTGTGAGTTTTAAAAACATTTTAATGTTTTTTTTCAGGTTTTGGCCTGCAGGGGACGCATTGTTTGGGCTAGCAGCACCAAACCTTCAGGGATTGTTTGGGGGACTCTCCTGATGATACTACCCGGGTTTGGCGAGGTTTGGTTCAGGGGGTCCAAGGTAATGGACTCCCAAAGGGGGTGCCCCATTCCCCATTGTTTCCAATGGGAGTTAATAGGAGATGGGGGCTACACCTTTGAGGGTCCATAACTTTGGACACCCTGAACCAGACTTCACCAAACCTAGGATTTAGTATCAGGAGAGTCTCTTATTGATATCACCCAGGTTTTGTGAAGTTTGGTCCAGGGGGTCCAAAGCTATGGACTCCCAAAGGGGGTGCCCCATCCATTGTTTCCAATGGGAACTAATAGGAGATAGGGGCTACACCTTTGAGGGTCCATAACTTTGGACCCCCTGAACCAAACTTTACCAAACTTGGGTGGTATCATCAGGAGGGTCTCCTAAAGATACTCTGAAATGTTGGTACTGCTACTGTCCTGGGCAGTCTGGCCTGGAAAGAGCTTGAAATCACAATAAAGAATCTCTGCTCTGAAGGCAGCCTGCCTCTACATCCGCTCACTGGTGCCAAAGCTGAAATCACTCTGAAATCACGTTCTAGTTACCCCTGGCAGTGGGTAACATGTTCTCTAAGCCTCCTTAGGTGAGTGCTGTCAATTCACAACCAACCTATGGTGACCCCAACAAGGAACTTTCAAGTTAAGCAAGAAGGGGGGGGGGTCTTCCTTGGTGGTCCCCCTTCCAACCACCGAGGAAGACTACGCAGAGGCAGGCAATGCAACCCCCCTCTTCTTGCTTAACTTGAAAGTTCCTCATTGGGGGTCACCATCGGTTGGTTGTGAATTGACAGCACTCACCCAGAGAGCTGGCACCCATTGAAGGGATTTCCCCGGGGTTCGGGCAGGTCATCCGGCGTCGGCTCTTCCGCCGGTGGATCTTGCTGGTACCCGGAATGGGTACCAGCTGTAGAAAAGGCAAACTCTATGCTGGGGATCATTAGAAAAGCAATTGATCATTAGAAAAGCAATTGATAATAAAACTGCAAAGATTGTCATGCCCTTATATAAAGCAGTGGTGCGACTGCACTTGGAGTACTGTGTCCAGTTCTGGTCGCCGCATCTCAAAAAGGATATTGAGGAGATAGAAAAAGTGCAGAGAAGGGCAACAAGGATGATTGAGGGACTGGAGCACCTTCCCTATGAGGAGAGGCTGCAGCGTTTGGGACTCTTTAGTTTGGAGAGGAGGCGGCTGAGGGGGGATATGATTGAAGTCTACAAAATTATGCATGGGGTAGAAAATGTTGACAGAGAGAAATTTTTTTCTCTTTCTCACAATACTAGAACCAGGGGGCATACATTGAAAATGCTGGGGGGAAGAATTAGGACTAATAAAAGGAAACACTTCTTCACGCAACGTGTGATTGGTGTTTGGAATATGCTGCCACAGGAGGTGGTGATGGCCACTAACCTGGATAGCTTTAAAAGGGGCTTGGACAGATTTATGGAGGAGAAGTCGATTTATGGCTACCAATCTTGATCCTCCTTGATCTGAGATTGCAAATGCATTAACAGACCAGGTGATCGGGAGCAACAGCCGCAGAAGGCCATTGCGTTCACATCCTACATGTGAGCTCCCAAAGGCACCTGGTGGGCCACTGCGAGTAGCAGAGAGCTGGACTAGATGGACTCTGGTCTGATCCAGCTGGCTTGTTCTTATGTTCTTATGTTCTTAAGGGAGCAGATTCGATGCAGGTTTGTGCTCTGTAATCCGGTGTCAATCCCAGCTCTGCAAATGCACCCGAGCCAGTTGTGCATGTGGATATTTCAGGTGATGTTATCTTATCTGAGCTCCGCTCTCAAAAAAGCAGCATCTGATGTTTCTACCCTATAGTCTATGTGAAGAGGAATGTTTTTAAATACATTAAAATTTCAGGCAGAAGCATACCAGGGGTAAATGGTGCCCAATGACAAATGTCTCCAGGATGCCCCCAGGCTCTGCCCCCCCCACCCTAGCTCCACCCCTGATGCCCCCAGGCTCCACCCCCACTGCCCTCGACCCCGCCCATGTCACCATGGACATGGGCAAGGTCTAGGGTGCCAACCTCCCCACCCACTCCCCCTGCCATCTGGGCTCTCAGCTGGCAGCCTGCAATCTCTTCTGACCTCCCCTCCAGGCAGGCCAGAACAGACTGCATTCCCGGCCTCGGAGACCTTCTTTTATAAACACTGAGGCCAGGGGGAGGGGCTTGGGGAGCAGGAAAGGGTGGGAGGGGGCAGTCCAGGGTGGGGTCGAGGCACGTGAAAACAACGAGACAGTAGGACTTCCTGGTCACGTGGGGGGCCGATTTTGCACCCCCCACGTGACCAGAAGAGTGGTGCCCGGGGACAAGGGTATCCCTTGTCCCTGGGCAGATACGCCACTGATTTCAGGTGTATGTGAGAGCTTTCGTTTTACAAAAAGCACGCAACTTTCTCGCCATTATGGGCATCTGGCTGGGCTTGAAAAAAACTGAAAGAAAACAGGAGACACCTTTGTAAACCCCCTAGTTTGGGGGCTGATCATTCAGTAAATCTGAATGACACCCCCCATCCAAAAAACCCCCACAGAAAAAGCCATTTCAGTATGTTTTTTTTTTGGGGGGGGGGTTGCATCCTCGCCCTAAAAAACTCCAACTCCAAAAAAGCCAATAAATATCAGCTTTTTTGTCTTTTCTAATTGCCTGCAGGGTCGGGAAATTCCAGATCACTGGGGCAGCCCTCCCTCCCTTTTTGCAAGGCAGGTTCTGGTTTCACAGTTGGGGAGAGGGTCAGCAGGGCTGCCTGCAAAGATCGGGAACCCCAATCCGTGTAGGCAACCCTCCCAGTGACGTAGGAGGCTAAGAGCTCGTGTATCGAATCTGGAGGAACCGGGTTTGATTCCCCGCTCTGCCGCCTGAGCTGTGGAGGCTTATCCGGGGAATTCAGATTCGCCTGTGCACTCCCACACACACCAGCTGGGTGACCTTGAGCTAGTCACAGTTCTTCGGAGCTCTCTCAGCCCCACCTACCTCACAGGGTGTTTGTTGTGAGGGAGGAAGGGCAAGGAGATTGTCAGCCCCTTTGAGTCTCCTGCAGGAGAGAATGGGGGGAGATAAATCCAAAACTCCTGCTCCTGCTTTTTGGGATTTGATTCCCAGCTCTGCCGCCTGAGCTGTGGAGGCTTATCTGGGGGATTCAGATTAGCCTGTGCACTCCCACACACGCCAGCTGGGTGACCTTGGGCTAGTCACAGCTCTTCGGAGCTCTCTCAGCTAGTTTTACAGTACAATTCCATCACATCCGGCTAACAAGCACGCTGCAGCACCGAACCTGCATTGGAGCCTGCATGTGCTGAATAATTGTCCTGCCTCCAAGGTCCCTGGACTCTGAAGAAACCTCTCAGATCTTTCTGTAGCCCTCTGATCTCTCTGACTTCCCTAGAGCTTCTGCATTTCCCCACCTACCAGTTCACTTCCCCCTCTCTGCCCCTTGCATTTGAAAGCAAAATCACCCTGCTAGCAGCTATATTTGGAAGCCCTGAATTCTACTGGGAACTTCCTCTGTCTTGGACAACTCCCTTTGGTGGCCTCCGGGCCCAGCGCTCCCCTGACTCTGAAATCTTCCCAGCTTCTCGCCAGCTCCGCTTGGCCTGCCTTTAGTGAACAGTCAGTCCTTTTCCTTTCCAAGAGAACTCAGGTAACCGGATCAAAAATAGACTCTTCTTCCAGCTGATTGTGCTCAGACAGGGGGAATTTTGAACCCCCCTCCCAAACAACAGCAGCAGCAGCAGCAGCAGGAGGAGAAGGAGGAGAAGGAGGAGAAGGAGAAGGAGAAGGAGAAGGAGAAGGAGAAGGAGGAGAAGGAGAAGGAGAAGAAGGAGAAGGAGAAGAAGAAGAAGAAGAAGAAGAAGAAGAAGAAGAAGAAGAAGAAGAAGAAGAAGAAGAAGAAGAAGAAGAAGAAGAAGAAGAAGAAGAAGAAGAAGAAGAAGAAGAAGAAGAAGAAGAAGAAGAAGAAGAAGAAGATGCTGCCACATGAGGTGGTGATGGCCACGAACCTGGATAGCTTTAAAAAGGGCTTGGACAGATTGATGGAGGAGAAGTCGATCTATGGCTACCAATCTTGATCCTCCTTGATCTCAGATTGCAAATGCCTTAGCAGACCAGGTGCTCCAGAGCAGCAGCAGCAGAAGGCCATTGCTTTCACATCCTGCACGTGAGCTCCCAAAGGCACCTGGTGGGCCACTGCGAGTAGCAGAGAGCTGGACTAGATGGACTCTGGTCTGATCCAGCAGACTAGTTCTTATGTTCTTATGAAGAGGAGAAGGAGGAGGAGTTTGGATTTATATCCCCCCTTTCTCTCCTGCAGGAGACTCAAAGGGGCTGACAATCTCCTTTCCCTTTCCCCCATCATAACAAACACCCTGTGAGGCGGGTGGGGCTGAGAGAGCTCCGAAGAACTGTGACTAGCCCCAGGTCACCCAGCTGGCGTGTGTTGGGAGTGCACAGGCGAATCTGAATCCCCCAGATAAGCCTCCACAGCTCAGGCGGCAGAGCTGGGAATCAAACCCGGTTCCTCCAGATTAGAGGGCGCCTGCTCTTAACCACTAGGCCACTGCTGCCCCTGTACACAATTTCCCCCACTTTTCTTAAGGAAAATGCTATCAAACCAGAGCTTCGAAAACAGACCTCTGCAATATGGCAGCCAGACAAACTGAAGATGCTGAATGATTAGGAACTGCAAGCGGAAGGAGGACGACGTCCACTCAGCAACTAAAGCACAGGACTGGCCACTTTAGAGGCCCGTGAAAAAAATAAAATAAAACGTGTGCTTCATCTGGTTTCATTGGGGTTTTGTTGCAAACTCAAGCAGTAGGGACTTGCAAGGAAGAACAATCCAAGTCATGTCCCCTGTCGGCATGTTTGCACAGAGGTCTTTTCAGTGGTGGGATCCAAAAATTTTAGTAACAGGTTCCCATGGTGGTGGGATTCAAACAGTGGCGTAGCGCCAATGGGACTGGGTGGGGCACGACGGGGGCGGGGGCGGGCATTCCGGGGGCGGGGCATTAATAATTTCTCTGTTACTGTAAAAATACTCTTACTGTAAAAAAAAGTTTTTAATTTCCAGCTGGTATCTTTCTGTCCATAATTTAAACTCATTATAGCAAGTCCTACCATCTACTGCCAACAGAAACAACGACTTCTCCTCTAATTGACTGCCTGTCAAATACTTAATACTTTCAAATACTTCATTTTGTTTCTAGAAATCAAAAGAAGGAGACTTTAATTAAACAAGGAACTTGGCCATATTTCTAAAACATGTTTTTAAAGCAGCTCAACAGGGAGAATGATCCCGTTTTCTACCTTCGCTAACCAGCCACATAGGAAACAACAGGACTGTATGATTTCTGGACCGAATGGAATTTCTAACGGAAAAGCAGACCCAATCAGTAACCCCCTCTCGGCACCCACAAATAATTAGTAACCCACTCTTGGGAACTGGTGAGAACCTGCTGGATCCCACCTCTGGGTCTTTTGTGTTGGAAGAGAAGGACTTTATGCTGTTTTGTGCCTCAACTACAG
Organism: Sphaerodactylus townsendi; assembly: GCF_021028975.2. NCBI lineage: Eukaryota > Metazoa > Chordata > Lepidosauria > Squamata > Sphaerodactylidae > Sphaerodactylus > Sphaerodactylus townsendi. The sequence continues at coordinate 128,900,968 of NC_059430.1, forward strand.
AGGGTTTTTTCCTAGTAAGCCAGATGCTAGATAGGGACATGGGGATTGTCACCTTTACACTATCATGCTGGCGCTATCCTTAGACTGATACTTTTAGGGGCTTCCTATTTTCTGGTACTCTCCCCCTCTCTCAGTCTCCCCAGCTTCCCCTTCTGGGATGGAATGAAGTTTTGGGAAGCTGGGGAGAGTGAGAGAGGGGGAGAGTACCGGAAGGAAGGAAGTCCCTAAGAGTATCAGTCTAATACAGGGGTCTGCAGCCTGTGGCTCTCCAGATGTTCAAGGACTACAATTCCCATCAGCCCCTGCCAGCATGGCCAATTGACCATGCTGGCAGGGGCTGATGGGATTTGTAGCCCATGCGCATCTGGAGAGCCACAGGTTGCAGACCCCTGGTCTAACATCAAAGGATAGTGCCAGCATGATAGAGCAAAGGTAACAGTCCCCAGGTCCCGATCTAGAATCTGGCTTACTAGAAAAAAACCCTCTGTTGTTGAGACAGGAAACAGAATAAAGTCCTTTTCTTCCAACATTTTGAACTGAAAAAGGGGATCGTGGCCAGTGTCTTCCGTGACCTTGCATGAGTCCTGCTTTGTCTGTCTCAAATCTTACACTGTGGCACTGAGAGAAATACGGGAGTCCCCAAGTAATCAAGCTGTTGGAGCCACCAGCATTTCACAGGTGGAAAAGGGGCACTCCTTTCCACACTCAAAATTCCCTTCCTGCTGCCAACACATAAGAACATTGGAAGATCCCTGCTGGATCAGACCAGTGGTCCATCTAGTCCATCATCCTGTCTCACACAGTGGCCAACCAGTTCCTCTGGAGATGCAACCACAGGGCATAGAGTCCAAGAGGCCTTCATAAGAACATCGGAAGATCCCTGCTGGATCAGACCAGTGGTCCATCTAGTCCAGCATCCTGACTCACACAGTGGCCAACCAGTTCCTCTGGAGATCTAACCACAGGTCATAGAGGCCAAGGCCTTCATAAGAACATTGGAAGATCCCTGCTGGATCAGACCAGTGGTCCATCTAGTCCAGCATCCTGCCTCACACAGTGGCCAACCAGTTCCTCTGGAGATCTAACCACAGGTCATAGAGGACAAGGCCTTCATAAGAACATCGGAAGAGCCCTGCTGGATCAGACCAGTGGTCCATCTAGTCCAGCATCCTGCCTCACACAGTGGCCAACCAGTTCCTCTGGAGATCTAACCACAGGTCATAGAGGACAAGGCCTTCATAAGAACATCGGAAGAGCCCTGCTGGATCAGACCAGTGGTCCATCTAGTCCAGCATCCTGCTTCACACAGCGGCCAACCAGTTCTTCCGGAGGGTCAACAGACAGGGCACAGAGGCCAAAGCTTTAATCAGAACATCGGAAGAGCCCTGCTGGATCAGACCAGTGAGGGTCCATGTAGCCCACCATCCCTTCTTGCAATGGCCAACTGCTTCCTGTGGAGGTCCAACACCAGGGCAGAGAAGGTGATGTTTTTGTAAGAACATAAGAGCCCTGCTGGATCAGACCAGTGGTCCATCTAGTCCAGCATCCTGCCTCACACAGTGGCCAACCAGTTCCTCTGTAGGGCCGACAGACAGGGCAGAGAGGCCGAGGCCTCCCCCTGATGTTCCCTCCTGGCACTGTGATTCAAAGGTTGACTGCCTCTGAATGTGGAGGTTCCCTTTAGTCACTGTACCTAGTAGCCATGGCAGACCTATCCTCCATGAATCTGTCTGGTTACCATTCAAGGGCCTTCTCTGTTGGCTAGAGAGCCTATCAATTCACTCCACCCGTCAGCAGCGGGGGCGGGGGGAGGTGTTCGCAAACAGACCGCCACAGGGTGGTGCCATCTCCAGGTCGAGAAACTCCTGGAAATTTAGGGATGGAGCCAGGAGAGGGAATTGACATCAAGTGGGGTAGAATTTACTCCAGGGGGACTAATCTCTGCAGTCTGAAGAGCTGCTGTAATTCTGGGAGATCTCCTGGCCCCTCCTGGAGCTTGGCACAGTTTCCTTTAAAGGGATTTGGCTTTATAAGAACATGGGTGCCATTCCAGATGCTCAGCAAGACCGTTCCAAAGGACACTCTAGTTAAGAACATAAGGACATAAGAAAGAGCCTGCTGGATCAGACCAGAGTCCATCTAGTCCTGCCCTCTGCTACTCGCAGTGGTCCACCAGGTGCCTTTGGGAGCTCACCTGCAGGAGGTGAAAGCAATGGCCTTAAGAACATAAGAACAAGCCAGCTGGATCAGACCAGAGTCCATCTAGTCCAGCTCTCTGCTACTCGCAGTGGCCCACCAGGTGCCTTTGGGAGCTCACCTGCAGGAGGTGAAAGCAATGGCCTTAAGAACATAAGAAAGAGCCTGCTGGATCAGACCGGAGTCCATCTAGTCCAGCACTCTGCTACTCGCAGTGGCCCACCAGGTGCCTTTGGGAACTCGCATGCAGGAGGTGAAAGCAAGGGCCTTCTGCTGCTGCTCCCCCCAAGCACCTGGTCTGCTCAGGCATTTGCAACCTCAGATCAAGGAGGATCAAGATTGGGAGCCATACATCGACTTCTCCACAAATCTGTCCAAGCCCCTTTTAAAGCTATCCAGGTTAGTGGCCATCACCACTCCTGTGGCAGCATATCAGACCAGAGTCCATCTAGACCAGAGTCCATCTAGTCCAGCACTCTGCTACTTGCAGTGGCCCACCAGGTGCCTTTGGGAGCTCACGTGCAGGAGGTGAAAGCAATGGCCTTCTGCTGCTGCTGCTCCCGAGCACCTGGTCTGCTGAGGCATTTGCAATCTCAGATCAAGGAGGATCAAGATTGGGAGCCATAGATCGACTTCTCCTCCATCAATCTGTCCAAGCCCCTTTTAAAGCTATCCAGGTTAGTGGCCACCACCACCTCCCGTGGCAGCATATTCCAAACACCAATCACACGTTGCATGAAGAAATGTTTCCTTTTATTAGTCCTAATTCTTCCCCCCAGCATTTTCAATGAATGCCCCCTGGTTCTATTGTGAGAAAGAGAAAAAAATTTCTCTCCGTCAACATTTTCTACCCCATGCATAATTTTGTAGACTTCAATCCTATCCCCCCTCAGACGTCTCCTCTCCAAACTAAAGAGTCCCAAACGCTGCAGCCTCTCCTCATAGTTCTCCTGTTGCCTGACTGTGCATGAATAAAGGATCCTTGGCTGGGATCCTAAGGCTGGGAAACTCCGGGAGCTTTGAGGATAGATGCTTGTGGGAGGGATTTGGAGAGCAATTTCCCCAACCTGTGGCATACCACAGAGTTTGCCCTCGGAAGCAGCTGTTGCCTCCAGGGAAACTGCTCTCTGTACTCTGGAAACTGGTTGTAATTTTGTCAGAACGCCAGTCCCCACCTTGAATTCGGCAACCCCATGAAACCAGGCGGGAAAGACGGGCACACTCCTGCACACGGTGCTTTGAAAGCAGCCCCCCAATCCCTTGCAGCGTGCCCAGGGTGAAGCAACCAAGCTCCCTGTTGGAGTTTTGAAAACGTGGCAGCGTTGCAGTCTTCGGACCAGGGATTTTGGCTTCTAAATGCAGCAGCAGGGAGGCAGACGGAACCACCCGCTGGGAACTAGGCTGCATCCTGTGTTGGAGCAGGACTGCTGTGCCGTTTGCCCGGTGAGCAGAGATTCAGTTCCCACAGTGTGAAGCTACTGTCAAAGGGCAGAGACATCCCCAGTTGAGTTTCCGCCTGCTATGCTAGCAAGACAGAGAGCAACGGAAGGAGCATTCTCGTTCCTCCACCCGTAGCCATGGAAGGCAGGACGCATTTGAAAGAAGAAAAACCCAATGAATAAGGAGAAAGGACGCATTTGAAAGAAGAAAAACCCAATGAATAAGGAGAAAGGACACATTTGAAAGAAGAAAAACCCAATGAATAAGGAGAGAGGACCTGATTCCCCTCCATGGACTTGCCAATCCAACAGGCTTACCTCTTGCTCTCTCTTCGGATCATGGTTTCCAGGCTTTCTGCCAACCCTGTACCAACGTCTCTGTTGCCACCTCGGGCCCCGCTCGTCTGTTCTAGCAGAAGTCTCTCTGCCAGGTCTGGGCCCAGCCCCAGGAGAGCCGTGCCACTGAAGACGGGACTCACAGCCAGGCAGCTGAGTCAAAAAATGAACTCTTCAGCTGAAGCAGAATAAAGGGGAACTAGGCCGCCCGTGTGGTGGTTGCCTGCGGCTGTGTGAGGAAGAGATAGCAGAGGGACGCTGGCAGCTTGGGGCGCTGATAGCACAGCCGTTCTTTGGGGTGGGCGCCATTGATGTCTTTATACTGGTAGGATCCCTGTGCCTTTGACAGTGGCCAAGCAGACAGAAATTCAACAGGCAAAGCCTTCCTCTTCAACTCCTTCTGCAGAAAAGGAAATGGGGGCAATTCAACAGAACGTGACAGGTTGAAAAAAACTCCATGCAGGGGCCGGAGCCCTCCCAGAATTGCAGCTGATCTCTTGGAGGGCAGGCTCCTTGGGAACAGATTCCTTCTGAGTTCTCTCACCCCCAAACTCCTCCTCAGGCCTGCCCCAAAGTCTCCAGGGTTTTCCCAACCTGCAGTTAGAACATAAGAACTAGCCTGCTGGATCAGACCAGAGTCCATCTAGTCCAGCTCTCTGCTACTCGCCGTGGCCCACCAGGTGCCTTTGGGAGCTCACGTGCAGGAGGTGAAAGCAATGGCCTTCTGCTGCTGCTGCTCCCGAGCACCTGGTCTGCTAAGACATTTGCAACCTCAGATCAAGGAGGATCAAGGTTGGTAGCCATAGATCGACTTCTCCATAAATCTGTCCAAGCCCCTTTTAAAGCTATCTAGCTAATTGGCCATCACCACCTCCTGTGGCAGCATATTCCAAACACCAATCACATGTGGTGTGAAGAAGTGTTTCCTTTTATTAGTCCTAATTCTTCCCCCCAGCCTTTTCAATGGATGCCCCCTGGTTCTAGTTGGCAACCCTGCAAAGTCTAGAAAGGGCGAGGCAAAGGGCAGTGCTTTTAGTGCACAAAATGTTCCTCTCCACCTGGTTTGCTCCGAGTGCCTACAGTCAGAGTGCTGGTTTTGACTCAAAACTGACTTGAAAACCGCTTCAATGGCTGGGGACCAAGGGACCGGGAAGGCTGCCTTGGCCTGTAGAAATCAGCCTGGGGCATGAAATCAGACAGTGCACCCCCACCCCCACCCACCCATCCCCAGACCATTTACTGTATTGAAAGGGAGATCAGCAGGCGCAGGGTCTTTTTGACTGGTGCCCCCAGTTTATGGAACACTGTGTCAGGTCCATGCCTGTCAGTGCTTAGATGTCTTGCTGTGTGGGAATTGCAAATGTTTCCTGTAACTGCTTTCCTGTTTCCCTCTCCCCTCCCTGGCTATTCCCTGGCGCCAGCCCTCCTGCGGGAAGGTGCGAACGTTCCCAGGTTTCTTGAAGCTCTGTAGTGCAAATGGTATACACTTTGTAAACACATTTGGTGGGAAACAAATGGGGGGGGGGATTGAAGGATATATTCGCTGGATCTAAGCGGGAGAGCTTAGATTCAGCTTTCTCTGTTACTCTACGCGTTGTAGAAATAAACTTTCCTACGGTCTCTGTTATTTCCACGTTCGAGAGCCTGACACACTGTGCCCTGGGAAGACAACCTGTTCCCTTCCCTCTGAATTAGCCAGAATGTCCTTCCTGTTATTCCCTTTTGGAAAGGGCCATCAGTTTGTCACAGGGTCCCCAACTTCCATGTAGGGCTTACTGTTATTACAACTGATCTCCAGACTATAGCGGTCACTTCCCCTGGGAAAATGGCTGCTTTGGAGGGCATTATACCCAGTTGAGGTTCCTGCCCCACCCCCCACCCCCAGACCTCACCTTTGTTACCGCTGCTGCTCGGGTAACAATAAGTTATTTCAGCTCAGCAACTTAATGAGGCGCAGGAAGCCGACGTTCTTCAAAGCAAAAAGATTTTATTTGGAAGTGATGGTCACAGCTCGGACAGGAGAATCGCGCTCTTGCAACCCCGTGCAAGAGCTTTTATTCCCAAACTTCAAAGGGGCAAAGGGGCAGGAAAAAGGGGAGGTGAGGGGGCAAGTCCCTCACCAAACACCAATAAGAAAACAACAATACAAAAGCAAGATACAGTTACAACTCCTGAATGGGATTACAAAATCCCGCTGTCAAACGTCTTCTCGCGGGATCTCACAATGGTGCTGAAGGGAGAGCTGATAACAGTCCATTCAGAAAACCCAGGTGGGCTTGCTACTGCACCCAGCCATCTTCTTTATCAGATGGCTGTTCCCTTCAGTAATACCCTGAGGCTCCCACCTCTCCTCATTGCAACAAAGAAAAGTTCAAACTGTCCAAGGCTGGTCCCTGCACGTCTTCCAACGGCTGGGGACCTCTGGGTGCTGGCAACAGATTCGATTTGCAAGTCCAAAGAGGGTCTTTGTCTTTGTTAAGGAGTCTCCGCATCAGGGCATGGAGCCAGTGTAGTCAGGCAACCTGACTCAGGAAAATATTTTATTTTCCTGTGGCGGTAACAGTTTCTGTCATTGACCTCCTGCCAATGTTGGGACTCAGGTTCATTGAAATCGATGTATTTGCATCTGAGTAAACAAATAGATAGATCCAGCAAAGAAACTCTGGAGCGTAACAGTGGTAGCTTCCACACTGCATAAATATAATGTCTTTAGGACATTACAAAAAGATCTGTTTTGGGATTTTGTATTCCCACAGCATGGGAGAACATAAGCGTTGTCAGCCAAAATGGACCTTTTCCCCCTGCCTGCTGCTCAGAGCTCTTGTCACTTTCACAGTGGCGCCTGCCATTTTGTGTGTTGTGACTGAGATTCTCTGTGAATGACCCCCATGGAGGTTTCCTCTGCTTGCAGCTCATCTGTTTGCTATTTCGCTGTAAAAAGTAGATGAATAAAGTTTGCCTTGCCTAGCAATTCCATGTACGTGTTGTTTTTCCTAATTTTTTTTGCTTTGTTATGAGGAGGATGTCTGCGAAGCTACAGCAACACAAACATGTGCATATTGCAGCTTCTCTAATCATACTGCCATAGCTTCACAGACATACCCCTCAAAACAAAAACAAAAAAAGAAAGGAAAAGTGACACGTGCACGGGATCGCTAGACAAGACAAACTTTATTCATCTTGACAGCGACATAGCAAACGGATGAGCCTCAAGCAGGGCAGGGAAACGTTTGTGGGGAATCTCCACAGATAATTTGCTGCAGCGTACCAAATGGCAGGCGCGAGTGGCAGAAACGTAAGCAAGAGGTTTGGGGTGGGAGAAATAAAGTGTTTCTTGCTGGTGTTGCTCAGCAGACAGGAATAGTCCTCAGTTCGGGTTGGGGGGGGAAGATTGCTAGTTTAGCGATTTTTTAAAAAAACCTGGGTTGAGAGGAATATAATGGGTTGAACTCGTTTTGGCGAAGAGAGCTGTGCAAAGTTCTTCCCCAAAACGTTTTTTATAATGTCCTAAAGACATTATGCTTGTGCTTTGCGGAATCCACCATGAGTTTCTCACTACGTAGCAGTCTATATCCCCCACCATGAACCCTTTCCCTCGAACAATTTTCCTAAAAGCAAAGAACATAAGAACAAGCCAGCTGGATCAGACCAGAGTCCATCCAGTCCAGCTCTCTGCTACTCGCAGTGGCCCACCAGGTGCCATTGGGAGCTCACATGCAGGAGGTGAAAGCAAGGGCCTTCTGCGGCTGTTGCTCCCGAGCACCTGGACTGTTAAGGCATCTGCAATCTCAGATCAAAGAGGATCAAGATTGGTAGCCATAAATCGACTTCTCCTCGGTATTCTGATCGTGGGTCCAGGTGCCACTGATCTCTAAACAAAGCAAACACCACAAAAAGGAAGGAATTGATGGGTTCGGCAGTTTCCCAGACTCCCCTAGGCGCACGTGGCAAGATCCTAGGGGGCGGGGTCTTGAGTCTCCCCACCCCCAGGCTCCAACCCTCAAAATCGCCAGGTATTTCCCCATTTATTGGGGAAATACATTTATTGCGATACATTTATTGCACAGGGCCTAAAATTAAAAACAAGTCATGCTAAAACCCAAATTCAATGTTATTGCAACAGGCAATATGTTTAACGTTTACCCAGTCAAGAATGATTACACATACCCTGTTCCCCCCAAAATAAGTCAGTGTCTTATATTAATTTTTGCTCCCAAAGATGCGCTGTATCTTATTTTCAGGGGATGTCTTATTTTTCCGCTCCACAGCTGCATGCTCTGGCCGACGGGCATGCTTCCAAACAAAAACTTTGCTACGTCTTACTTTCGGGGGATGCTTTATATTTAGCACTACACCAAAACCTCTACTACATCTTATTTTCAGGGAATATCTTATTTTCGGGGAAACAAGGTAGGTAAGCTGAAAATGGAGGCTCCGTTTAACCATTTAGCTGCCGAGGCTATTTTATTTCTAATAAATACTTTTTGAACCTTAGATGTGAGGAACAGCTCTCTGAACCACGTAGGTTTCTGCCGTTTTGGATGCGCTATCAGAATAGGGCACCTGGATTAGGCTGGCAGCTGGCAAGCAGCTTTTCATCCAGGACCTCCAGCCTGCCTTGTGGAAGCCAGGAGAGGGGAACTAGGGGAGACAGAGGCTAGGAGCCTCAGAGTTGGAAAAAGAAAGCTGAAGAGCCGAAGTGACTCCTCCCCTCAAGGGCAAGCAGTTCCTCAAACAGTCAGGTGGTGGTCGCCAAGCTACACAGAGAGAAAGCAAGCCCTCTCCTCGAAGAGGTGGCAAACCCTGGCAGAGGCTTAATGAAAGTGGAATAACAGGGCTTACAGGCAAAATGCAATCCCATGCATTATTGACCTACAAATTGTCCTATTGTTAGCAGCATCGATCAGGTCTCACAAACTGAAAGCCATGGCTTTCTATTGACTCAGAGTATACCACTGGATTAGAAGAGAGGGTGTCACAATTAGTACATGGGTTTCACCCCCGAACTTTGGTTTAAGGCAGGGGTGGGCAACCTATGGCACCCCAGATGTTCATAGACTACAATTCCCATCAGCCCCTGCCAGCATGGCCAATTGGGGCTGATGGGAATTGTAGTCCATAACATATGGAGTGCCAAAGGTTCGCCACCACTGGTATAAGCCCTTAACACCTTGTTAAGGTAACTGCAATGTTGTTGGAAACTACTGGGAAGGTAGTTGTTGTTTTTGCTATGTTGTAAATGTTGGAGTTTATTGTTTCAGGGTTTTCTTGTGTGGTTGTAATGGGTGAGAGTTCTCCTGGAAACCTTCATCATGTTGCAACCTGTTCATCAAGCCCTTGGAGTCTTCAGGAGCCAGCCAACTTGCAAAGAAGAATTGACTTTGGTGCAGTGCCAGTAGACTGTAAATATACGGACTTGAAATGCAACCTGAACAGGACCTTGAATTGTAACGTTAAATGTTGATGTTTTAAAAGTGTTAATTGTAAAGAAAAGTAAACCAATTGTTGTTTAAAAATTGTTGTTGCAACTCATTCCAAGTACTGCCCCACAGAACCCACAAGCTGAGGTTACACATGCTCTGGTCGATGGGCATGCTTCCAAACAAAAACTTTGCTACGTCTTACTTTCGGGGGATGCTTTATATTTAGCACTTCAGCAAAACCTCTACTACGTCTTATTTTCAGGGGATGTCTTATTTTCGGGGAAACAGGGTATGTAGCGCTGCAAAATACCTGATGTATTTCAATCCGAAAAGGTCTTCTTCAGAGGCAGGAAGATACACATGCATAAACAAATAATAAACAAGTATCTTTCAAAAGTCATAAACTAACCATTCTAATGGTTAGAGCAGCAGTGGCATAGGAGGTTAAGAGCTCGTGTATCTAATCTGGAGGGACCGGGTTTGATTCCCAGCTCTGCCGCCTGAGCTGTGGAGGCTTATCTGGGGAATTCAGATTAGCCTAGGCACTCCCACACACGCCAGCTGGGTGACCTTGGGCTAGTCACAGCTTCTCGGAGCTCTCTCAGCCCCACCTACCTCACAGGGTGTTTGTTGTGAGGGGGGAAGGGCAAGGAGATTGTGAGCCCATTTGAGTCTCCTGCAGGAGAGAAAGGGGGGATATAAATCCAAACTCCTCCTCCTCCTCCTCCTCCTCCTCCTCCTCCTCCTCTTCTTCTTCTTCTTCTTCTTCTTCTTCTTCTTCTTCTTCTTCTTCTTCTTCTTCTTCTTCTTCTTCTTCTTCTTCTTCTTCTTCTCCAAACCCCCAGTTTCATAAACATAAAAGTAATTCCCTCCCCCCCCCCCCAACAAGGAAAAGCATGTTGATTGAAGGATGGGACCCGGGGATCCCCCAAAATTAAAGCGGATCTCCAAACGACAGGGATCAATTCCCCCTGAGTAGATGGCTGCATTGGAGGGGGGAACTCTATGGCCGCATGGGGGGGCTGCATTGGAGGGGGGAACTCTATGGCTCCCTTCCCAAACTCGAGGACTTTCCCAACCTGGATCTGGCAACCTTCCCCCCCGCCGCCACCCCCCCAACCTCATGGTCAAGGGGAACCTAGCAAACCTATTTTGACTTTTTTTTCCCCTTTAAAAAACTCTCCCTCCAGCTTTCCTTGCGAAGGGCACACGGGGTGGCTTAAAATAGGAACCGGCACTCCGGGAGGAATAGCTTGCTATTCGAGGTTTCCCAAAAAGCAATTAGGGAAGCATCTGCGTCTCTGCCCCCCTCCGGGGAAACACCCTTGCAAAAGGAGTGTCGAGGACGGAGATGTCGCCCGTTCAACAGCTACAAGACTGTCACCAGCAGCAACCTCGTTGGGGAAGGGGGGGGGGGTTGGAGGGATTTTGGGGGGGTGACTTCCCTGTTGCAAGCAGAGAAAGTGGCTATTTCCCTCCCCACATTTCTCCAACAGGCTAGTCCACGCCCTCTCCTCCTATCCCTCTTTGCCCGCCTGCGTCGCAGGCCGTGGGGGTGAGAGAGGGGGTATTTTGGGAGGCTGCACCTGTTCAAAGCATTCCTGCAAACTCTGGGTAAGCACATAGCTTCGAGCCAGGGGAACTTGCTGACACAGAGACCGTCACACACTCCGCCTGGCCGACAGGGATCCAGCCAGCCTTTGGGGCCGAAGCGTGGAGCAGGCCACCATCCTGGGGCACTCCATGGCGGCATGGCGCACCGGGCCGGTTCTCTGGCTACGTACCCAAGTCACAGCTTGGGGCAGCACGCAAAAGACGTTGATGCACCACAGAGACTCAACTCCCTCCCGGCCGTCTAGGGCACGGGTGTCAAACTCGCGGCCCTCCCGATGTTCACGAACTACAATTCCCATCAGCTTTCGCCAGTAGAGCCAATGCTCAATGCTCATAGGAGCAGCAGTGGCGTAGGAGGTTAAGAGCTCGTGTATCTAATCTGGAGGAACCGGGTTTGATTCCCCGCTCTGCCGCCTGAGCTGGGGAGGCTGATCGGGGAATTCAGATTAGCCTGGGCACTCCCACACGCGCCAGCTGGGTGACCTTGGGCTAGTCACAGATTCTTGGAGCTCTCTCAGCCCCACCCACCTCACAGGGTGTTTGTTGTGAGGGGGGAAGGGCAAGGAGATTGTCAGCCCCTTTGAGTCTCCTGCAGGAGAGAAAGGGGGATATAAATCCAAACTCTTCTTCTTCTTCTTCATGTTGGGAGGGACTGATGGGAATTGTAGTTCATGAACATCTGGAGGGTCGCGAGTTTGACACCCCTGGTCTAGGGCATGGTTGCTTGGGCCTCGGCTGTCTCTGAACAAGTTCATGCTAAGCTGAGGGTGGCCAACCTATGGTGCTCCAGATGTTCATGGACTGCAATTCCCATCAGCCCCATGCTGGCAGGGGCTGATGGGAATTACAGTCCATGAACATCTGGAACACCATAGGTTGGCCACCCCTGAACTAAGCCCTGGGGATGACAAAGTTGCTGAAACCTAGAGGGGAACTGCATGGAATGGCAGACAGGAGTGCCCCGAAAGAGGACGGGGCTGAGATGTGCTCCATCGCGATGTAGGAAGAGGATATTTGAAGCAGCCCAGGCCAGCCACATCGCAGCATTGCCCATGTGAGGGGAGGGACCGTGGCTCAGCGGTAGAGTATCTCAATTGCATGTCTGTTGTAGGGAGGTGAAGGGAAGGAGTTTGTAAGCCACTTTGAGATGCTTTATGGTTGAGAAAAATGAGGTATAAATCAAAACCCCTCTTTCTTCTTCTTCTTCTGCTGCTGCTCCTCCTCCTCTCTTCTTCTTCTTCTTCTTCTTCTGCTCCTCCTCTTCCTGCTCCTGCTCCTCCTTTCTTCTTCTTCTTCTTCTTCTTCTTCTTCTTCTTCTTCTTCTTCTTCTTCTTCTTCTTCTTCTGCTCCTCCTCCTCCTCTCTTCTCCTCCTCTCTTCTTCTTCTACTTCTTCTTCTTCTTCTGCTCCTCCTCTTCCTGCTCCACCTCCTCCTCCTCTCCTCTCCTCTCCTCTCTAGGAGGTTAAGAGCTCGTGTATCTAATCTGGAGGAACCGGGTTTGATTCCCCGCTCTGCCGCCTGAGCTGTGAAGGCTTATCTGGGGAATTCTGGGGAATTCAGATTAGCCTGCGCACTCCCACACACGCCAGCTGGGTGACCTTGGGCTAGTCACAGCTTCTCGGAGCTCTCTCAGCCCCACCCACCTCACAGGGTGTTTGTTGTGAGGGGGGATGGGCAAAGGAGATTGTGAGCCCCTTTGAGTCTCCTGCAGGAGAGAAAGGGGGGATATAAATCCAAACTCTTCTTCTTCTTCTTCTTCTTCTTCTTCTTCTTCTCCTTCTTCTTCTTCTTCTTCTGCTACTTCTCCTTCTGCTCCTTCTCCTTCTGTTGATTCTTCTTCTTCCTCCTCCTCATCATTATCATATCCCCGCAGAGGTGAGATCCAGCAGGTTCTCACAGGTTCCCGTGAGTAGGTTACTAATTATTTGTGTGTGCCGAGAGAGGGTTACTGATTGGTGATTTTGCCCCGGGATTTTTGCCTTAGTTACGCCCCTCCTCTCAGCAGTAGCGTGCAGAACTTGAAGCAGCCTAGCAGGAGGTGCACCGGCGTGCGTGGCAGCCTGCGCCTGCATGCATTCGTTTCCCACCCAAGGACCGGCGCAGCGGCTGCATCCTTGCCACAGCCCCGCCCAGGAATGCCCCGCCCCCGGAATGCCCAGCCACGCCCCCGTCGTGCCTCGCCCAGCCCCATTGGCGCTACGCCACAGTTTGAATCCCACCACCATGGGAACCTGTTACTAACATTTTTGGATCCCACCACTGTATCCCCCACCCCAAAAATGGTGGCAGTAGCCTTGGGAAATGTAACATATGGGAGATTTATTTATTGACCTTATTGATATCCCATCTTTCTCCCCAGTTGAGAGTGGCTCATATCATTCTCCTCTTCTCATGACAACCTACCTGTGAAGGAGGTTAGGTTGGCAGGTTGTGAGCGCCCAAGGTCACCCAGCAAGCTCCCACAGCAGAGTGGGGGTTCAAACCTGAGCTTGTCCTATCTAACCCAGCCAATCCCCTATTTACATGTATTAACTTCATTTCTACCTACCTGCCTTTCACCACAGAACCTGAGGTGGGTGTCTGAGCATTTTTCCATCCAGGTCTGAGGCAGAGATGAACCTGTTTTTCTACCGCAATGTCATCTCCCCAGGGACAAAATATTAATATTTAAGCTCCAGGGAAAAACTCAGAATTTCCTGGCATGGAAATGCAACTGCACAGCATAGCCCCACCCCAAGGATCCCCTGCAGATTTACTGAGGTTGACAGAGCAGGAAACCCCCTGGGACAGCCCGAGGTCTTCCTCAAATCCTACAGCCAGAAGCACAGAACACAGAAGGCTTTCCATCACACCAGCTTCCCAAGATGCATTGCAAGCGGCCATTTTGACAGGTAAACTTGAACCAGGCAAGCAGGCAACGTGACATCCCCATCTCCCCTCACGTGGCATTTCAGTCCTCCCAGAATTATACCCAAAGAGCACTGGTGGCTCCAGTTATCAGGGGGATAGCAAAGCCCCCCCCCCCCCCCGGCACGAAGGTATCTCTTCAAGTACATGTCATTTGGCACTTTAATCTTCAACATCCACCCAAGAGCAAGCCTTAACCACGGGTCTGGTTCCAGAGGTGGGATCCAGCAGGTTCTCACCAGTTCCCGAGAGTGGGTTGCTAATTATTTGTGTGTGCCGAGAGGGGGTGACTAATTGGGTCTGCTTTTCCGTTAGAAATTCCATTAGGTCCAAAAATCACAAAGTCCTGTTGTTTCCTATGTGGCTGGTTAGCGAAGGTAGAAAACGGGATCATTCTCCCTGTTGGGCTGTTTTAAAAACATGTTTTAGAAATATGGTAAAGTTCCTTGTTTAAGGAAAGTCTCCTTCTATTGATTTCTAGAAACAAAATTGAGTATTTGAAAGTATTAAGTATTCGACAGGCAGTCAGAGGAGAAGTCGTTGTTTCTGTTGGCAGTAGACGATAGGACTTGCTATAATGAGTTTAAATTATGGACAGAAAGATACCAGCTGGAAATTAGGAACTTTTTTTTTTACAGTAACGGAGAAATTATTAATGCCCCGCCCCCGGAACATCCGGCCACGCCCCCGTCGTGCCCCGCCCAGCCCCAATGGCGCTACGCCACTGATTGAATCCCACCACCATGGGAACCTGTTACTAAAATTTTTGGATCCCACCACTGTCTGGTTCCCTTACTATAATCCCCAACACCACCCCACAACTGAACAGGGTTCAAGTGTGGGAAAAGATGGCAAACTGTACAGTGGGTAGAGCAGGGACCCCCCAACGTGACACCAATGGGCGCCGTGCCACCCACGGACACCTTGCCTGGTACCTCCCAAGTATTTTCAGAAAGTAATTGGGGTCAGGTGAGGCTCTTCTCTAGCAGAGCGTCTGACTGCCTGTGGAAGCTAAAATAACGTTGCTTCGGTAGCAGCTGACACCACAGTGTTGGTTTTATTTTCTCTCTCCTCTTGCTCAGTGTGATCTGTACGTCGCCCCTCCACTCCCAAAGATGCCCGCAGGCTTGGAAAGGTTGGGGATCCCTGCTCTAGAACATCACAGCCAAATCCAGGGGACCCCGGATCAAACCCCCATGAAGCTGGCTGGGTGATCACTACCTCATCTCTGTCTGTCTGTCTGTCTGTCTGTCTGTCTGGCCTACCTCACAGGGTGTGCTGATGATAGAAGAAGAAGAAGAAGAAGAAGAAGAAGAAGAAGAAGAAGAAGAAGAAGAAGAAGAAGAAGAAGAGAAGGAGGAGGAGGAGGAGGAGGAGGAGTTTGGATTTATATCCCCCCTTTCTCTCCTGCAGGAGACTCAAAGGGGCTGACAATCTCCTTGCCCTTCCCCCCTCACAACAAACACCCTGTGAGGTGGGCGGGGCTGAGAGAGCTCCGAGAAGCTGTGACTAGCCCAGGGGTAGGGAACCTTTAACACTCAAAGAGCCATTTGGACCCGTTTTCCACGGGAAAAGAAAACACTTGGAGCCGCAAATAATTTTTGACATTTAAAAAATAAAGATAACACTGTATATATTGGGCTTTTTTACCTTTTACTCCACTCATTCTGAGAAGCGCATGGATGCACCTGCCCTGCTGCCTGCAGGGTGGGCAAGGATGGGGCCAGCGGCTCGGCCTTGCCGGCTGCCGGGAAACGCCCGCTCTGCTCGAACAAGGTGGGCGAGAGGGGAAGCCCGTGACGCTGCCCAGCCGGCTGTGGGCAATTGGTGCGCCCGCCCTGCTGCCTGCAGGGCGGGCAAGGATGAAGCCAGCGGCACAGCCTTGCTGGCCACTGGGAAAGCACCTGCCTTGCTCCAACGGGGTGGGCGAGAGGGGAAGCCCATGGCGCGGCCCAGCCGGCTGCGGGCAATTGGTGTGTCCACCCTGCTGCCTGCAGGGCGGGCAAGGATGAAGCCGGTGACTTGGCTCGTGGAGCTGCAGTGCAAGGGCAGAAGAGCCGCATGCGGCTCTCGAGCCGCAGGTTCCCTACCCCTGGACTAGCCCAAGGTCACCCAGCTGGCGTGTGTGGGAGTGCACAGGCTAATCTGAATTCCCCAGATAAGCCTCCACAGCTCAGGTGGCAGAGCTGGGAATCAAACCCGGTTCCTCCAGATTAGATACATGAGCTCTTAACCTCCTATGCCACTGCTGCTCCTGAGGACTATGTACACTGCCTCCAAGCCCCTGAAGGTGAGGTAGGGTTTTTTTTGTAAAAAAACAACACACACCAGATTCTTCTATCTACACGCTTGACCGGGGTCTAGACACGGGCCTAACTCAGATTTGCAAGCTCACTAGGGAAGGTCTAGGGTAGGAATGTGCAACCGTTTGTTACAAGGGCTGGCTATAACATAAATATGACTTGGTCAGGCCAGGCCTGGGGAGGGGGAGGGGCTGCCTTGGCTGGTGAGCCCCCAGCAGTGACCTCATAGCAGGTCCGCCGGTCCAAATTGGAACCCCTTGGCAGGTCTTATCAGGCCCTCCAGTCAGCTGGGGCGACCCGCCCCCAATCCCGGTAAGGTCAGGAGCAAGAGAGGGTTGCCCTCTGAAGGGGCTGAATTTGACCCCTAGTCTGCACGTTTCACTTCCTTGGCCTATGGCAGTGGTGGCGAACCTATGGCACGGGTGCCAGAGGTGGCACTCAGAGCCCTCTCTGTGGGCATGCGCAAACAGAGTCCCCCGTTCCCCCACATCTAGGCTGGCCTGGGCTGCTGGGCTCGATTATTAGCATTAAGCCTAAGACCTAGTTTTGGGGAGGCAGTGTAGGTAACCCTGTTAAGCGCTGTTAAACCCCACTGATTTTCATGCAAAGAACTAAAGTGCGATCCTTTACCTGGGAGTAAGCTCGGTTGCTGGCAATGGGGCTTGTTTCTGAGTAAACCCTCCTAGGGTCGTGATTCACCCGTTGGAAGAGTTGCGTGGTTGCTTCAAAGCAAAGCCACCGACTGCCACCAAGCTTACTCCCGAGTAACGCACGCCTCGGAGTCAACTGTTTTTCTAAACTAAAACCTCAGTATTCAGGTTCAATTGCCGCGTTGGCACTTATGCGATAAATAAGTGGGTTTTGGGTTGCTGTTTGGGCACTCAGTCTCGAAAAAGTTCGCCATCACTGTCCTATGGCATTGCACAAATCCTATTCACATTGTTCTTTTTGAGACCTATAAGCAGGAAAGTGGGGGCTATTTCAAGCTTGCATGGGGCCCAGAAGAAATGACGTTTCAGGCCTTTGTGGCAGATTGGAGCAATGCCCCGACCTTCCTCCCGCACAGAGCTCCTTTTGCATCTCACTCCAAGAAAACGGGGATGATATGTAGGACATCCTTTGCCCAAAATCTATGCCAGGGAGTCTTACTGACAGAGCATGAAATTAAAACTCTGCTTTGCCAGCACGACACGGGAGAAGCAAGCAGGAAAGGGCGGGGAAGAAAAATACTCTGAATCTGCTTCCTGACACCAGCGTGTGATGGGGTGCCTCTGTGCATGAGCAAAGTGTGTAACCATTTGTACGTGCAACGCCCCCCCGCCGCCCGACACACTGATTAGAGTGGTCAGGAACATAAACAAGGACCCCCACATGCCTTCTGGAGAAGTAAATAAACCCTTTGAAACCTCCTGGCAACATGGCACATATATTTGTGTCCGATGGACAGGGAGTGCTGTCCATCCGCCGCACAGATTTGGAGCAGACCGATTTGTAACCTGAGAGAATCTGGATTTGTGACCTGGTTTCTTCCTATTCCCAACAACCAAATGCTTCCTGCCCCTGCGTGGCTGCAAACCGCATGTGGGAATCTGCCCCAAACAAATGACTCCAGGATTAGAATTACTGTAGGTCGCCCGGTTCTCCGGCCAGAGGCAACTGGTGAGTACTTGAAACAATTGTCTGGGGACAGCTGGTGGCACCTGAGCTGCGGACCGGAATTATGCCCAAAAAGTTCTCTGTACAATTCACATTAATGAAGAAGAATTAGAAGAAGAAGAAGAATTAGAAGAAGAAGAAGAAGAAGAAGAAGAAGAAGAAGAAGAAGAGGAGGAGGAGGAGGAGGAGGAGGAGGAGGAGTTTGGATTTATATCCCCTCTTTCTCTCCTGCAGGAGACTCAAAGGGGCTGACAATCTCCTTGCCCTTCCCCCCTCACAACAAACACCCTGTGAGGTGGGTGAGGCTGAGAGAGCTCCGAGAAGCTGTGACTAGCCCAAGGTCACCCAGCTGGCATGTGTGGGAGTGCACAGACTAATCTGAATTCCCCAGATAAGCCTCCACAGCTCAGGCGACAGAGCTGGGAATCAAACCCGGTTCCTCCAGATTAGATACACGAGCTCTTAACCTCCTATGCCACTGCTGCTCCGAAGTTCAGCCTGATAAGTCATAACACAAAACATTTATACACACAAAAGAGTGGAACACACACACACACTCACACCGGCCCAGGGTGTCCCTGCCTGTCCAAACTCAGACATGTGTAAGTTTGCATAACTCAATGCCTCATGTGCTCAAGGTGGATTTCAGAGGGAAAGAATCCAGGTTGCGTTTGCAGGCAAACCATCTGAACAGCTATGAATGTCATGGTAGGATAACAACTTAGCAGATCAAGAGCCAAGACAGTAGTACGGGTCTGAATTTTCTCTGTGTAAACTTTTCGAGAGAGAAGCTGAGAAATCCTAGCCCGATGCATTGTAGCTTTGCAAGGGAACAAGACTTTCTAAGAACATAAGAACGTAAGAAAGAGCCTGCTGGATCAGACCAGAGTCCATCTAGTCCAGCCCTCTGCTACTCGCAGTGGCCCACCAGGTGCCTTTGGGAGCTCACATGCAGGATGTGAAAGCAATGGCCTTCTACCTGGCCTTCAGCATAGTTACCAGCCGCAAGAGAATTTATCCCTCGCTGCTTTCAGATCCCATTTGCTTTCTCCTGTCTCAGTAAGACAGGGGCAAAGGCCTCTTTAAGCTCCACCTTCCCGTCACAAACAGGCACGGAGGCCTTGGCAATGTCCTCCCTTTATAAACTCTGTCGCTTCTTTCCACACCATAAATCAGAGTCGACGCAGCTGATTGTCCCTGCCGCCGTTCCCAGAGGGAGGGAGGGCCGGGGAAGAGCCCTTTGCCCATTTCCACTCACATGCCAATCGCTCAAGAAGCACAGCCAATGGTGTGCCAGCTTTGGTTCAATTCACAATATGGCCTCTGTGAATAATTCTGACCAAGGCCTCGGGATCCATCTGGACCAGGGGTCGGCAACCTTTACCACGCAAAGAGCCATTTGGACCCGTTTTCCACACCCCCAAAGATCTACTGAGCCGGGTTCGGCCTCCATGGAGCAGCAGTGGCGAGGAGGTTAATCTAATCTGGAGGAACCCGGGTTTGATCTCCCCGCTCTGTCAGCCTGAGCTGTGGGAGGCTTCTCTCTGGGGAATTCAGATTAGCCTGTGCACTCCCACACACGCCAGCTGGGTGGCCTTGGAAGTGAGTCACAGCTTCTCGAGCTCTCTCCAGGCCCACCTACCACACAGGGGTGTTTCATAGAGGGGAAGGGCAAGGGAGATTGTCAGCCCTCTTGAGTCTCTACCTTGCAGGAGGGAAAGGGGGATATAAACCAAACTCTTCTTTTCTTCTTTCCTTCCAGCTTTTGCTCTGAAGGGCTTTGAGGGACATGCCCACCGCTTAGCCTCTGACCACTAGGCCATGCAGGCAGCTGCAGTATAGGTATTGAAAGAGCCGCATGCGGCTCCGGAGCTGCAGGTTGCTGACCCCTGATCTGGACAGTATGAACACACACACCTCCAGCCTGCTAGACCCTCCGTCAAATTGCCTATCAGGACATGCAGCTTTGCCGGCCAACCAACTCTAGATTTCCAAGCCTGCTGGTCTCACACTCCACGTGATAAATCCATTTCCCACGGCCTCTAACTGGCAGGCCCAACCCCAATTAATAAGTCAAAATGAGACACAATTTCTGACCCCTCCGGCCGGCTCTCTCTTGGCCCTCATGTAACCCTTTCAAAGAGCTGGCCCCCAGAAATCCTTTTTTAAGAACATAAGAACATAAGAACAAGCCAGCTGGATCAGACCAGAGTCCATCTGAGTCCAGCTCTCCGCTACTGCAGTGGCCCACCAGGTGCCTTTGGGAGTCTCAATAATGCGGCAGGAGGTGAAAGCAATGGGCGGCTGCTGCTGCCCCCCGAAAGCACCTTGGTCTGGGTTAAGGCATTTTGCAATCTGAGGATCAAGGAGGATCAAGATTGGGAGCCAGAGGATCACGACCTCTCTCCTCCATAACCCTGTCCAAGCCCCTTTGAAAGCTATCCAGGTTAGAGTGGTCATCACCACCTCCATGTGGCAGCATATTCCAAACACCAATCACAACGCTGCGTGAAGAAGTGTTTCCTTCTATTAGTCCTAACTCTTCCCCCCAGCATTTTCAATGGATGCCCCCTGGTTCTAGCATTGTGAGATCCAATAAATTTAAAAATTTATTGGATTTATATCCTGTCCTTTCCCAAGGTCTGAGCTCAAACGGAGATACCCACCACACCAGGTCCGAACCCAGGGAAAACAGCCCATGGCAAAAGGTACTCAGCTGCCAGGACAGGATAAATCAAGGACAGGAACCAGAGAAGCAGCCAACAAAAGGCTGCTTGCCCCCTCCGTCATCCCTAGAGCAGTGCTTATGAGACCCATGGCACGGGTTACCCAGAGGTGGCACTCAGGAGCTCCCTCTCTGTGGGCACGCGACAAACAGAGTCTCCCACTTCACACACATCCTAGGCTGCCCTGGGCTCCACTGGGCTCACTAATTAGCATTAAACCTAAGTCATAGTTTTTTGGGGAAGCAGTGGAGGTAACCCTACAAGTTGGCTGTTAAACCCCACTGATTTTCATGTAAAAAAGGAACTAAGGAGCCATCCTTTTACCTGGGAGTGAGCTTTGTTGCTGCAGCAATGGGGCTTGCTTCTGAGTAAAGCCTCCCTAGGGTCATTGATCTCACCCATTGGAAGAGTTTTGCACGTTGCTTCAAAGCAAAGCCACCGACTACCACCTCAAGCTTACTCCTGAGTAACACATACTTTGGAGCCAACCGCTTTTTCTAAAACTAAAACCTTCTCAGTATTCAGGTTAAATTGTCATGGTTGGCACTTTGCAATACATAAGTGGGTTTTGGGTTGCCATTTGGGCACTCGGTCTCGAAAAGGTTCGCCATCGTTGTCCTAGAGCAGTGGTTCCCAACCCTTTTTTCACTCCCATACCCCTTGGCAACCCTAAAATTGTACCCCCATATTAGCAAACCCATTACACAGGGGTTTTTTGTGTACCCCCCAAATGCTCTGACGTGTACCCCCGGGGGGGTATGCATACCTCATGTTGGGAACCACTGTCCCAGATAAATGTCCCTTCCTTGTGAGCTACTCACTGATACATTGGGGGTCCACCCACCCCCCTTCCCCATCAGAAGAATAAGCAAAGTTTTTCTTCTGATTGTACCCATATACCTGGATCATACAAACTGTCTAGGTCAATGATGGCAGATCCGTGCCCTACGAAAATTAGAAGCACACTCGGGGCAAACAGCAGTGGCGTAGGAGGTTAAGAGCTCGTGTATCTAATCTGGAGGAACCGGGTTTGATTCCCAGCTCTGCCGCCTGAGCTGTGGAGGCTTCTCTGGGGAATTCAGATTAGCCTGTACACTCCCACACACGCCAGCTGGGTGACCTTGGGCTAGTCACAGCTTCTCGGAGCTCTCTCAGCCCCACCCACCACCTGGGGTGTTTGTTGTGGGAGGGGGAAGGAACCAAGGAGATTGTCAGCCCCTTTGAGTCTCCTGCAGGAGAGAAAGGGGGGATATAAATCCAAACTCTTCTTCTTCTTCTTCTTCTTCTTCTTCTTCTTCTTCTTCTTCTTCTTCTTCTATGGAGGCATTCTTTCGGCAGCTATCAGCCACGATGGATAAATGGAGCCTCCATGTCCAGAGGCAATAAACCTCGGCCCAACGGACCCAGGGGATAGGTTGCAAAGGGAAACTGCTGCCTCTGCATTCATTGCTGGGAAACTGGGATGCTGGACTGGAGGCAGACCTTGAGGCGATCCAGCAGCTCAGGTCCAGTCTCCAAGTGGAACAGGGTCCGGCCTCCAGCCCCCCCCCCCAGTCTCCCCGCTCCAGCCAACCCCACCCAGCCTATGGCAGATGGGGTGGCAGGAGTGGGTGGCAGGCGTCTCTCTGACAAGAGCGCCCACTCTAATTTTAGCCCTTGACTGGTATGAGGGGGGAGGCCAAGATCCATGCCCTCCACCCCCAAAGAGACAGAAAGAAGCAGAAGGGGGTGGAAGGAACACAGGTTTACCCCCCCCCCCCCAGCCCACTGTCCCCTGACCCATCCTCTTAGTTTTGGGCTCTGGGGCACAGACCCTGCACTCTACAGGATCTAGCCCCCGTGGGTAAAGCACTCCCAGCCTCTCCGGACTGCTGGATTTTGCACCTGTGTCTCTCTCCATAGCGTGTGTGGCGGGGAGGGAGGGCCTGCAGAGGCAAAAAGTCCTTGAAAGACATTCAGCTGGAAAAGACTTTAACCTCCCCCACAAAAAAATGAGACCGTTTCTTCCACCCCCCTGCATCTCTGACCCTCCCACCTTAGCCCTCTGTGGTCCCCCCCCCCCACGCCTCTTGGATCCCCCCCCCACTCAAGGCCCTGCTTGCCTTCCCCCCCCCCCGGAATCACAGTCTGGGAGTCAGCCCCCCAACTTTCTCCTTGCTCGGCCTTCAAGTCTCCTCCCCGCCCCCCCCCTCCTTTCTCCCTGCCCCTTCCCCACGATTTTGCATCCTCATCCTCCCCCCCAAGATCTCCCTCCCCCCTTCACCTTTGAGCCCCCCCCCCCAAAAAAAAAAAAACTCACGGTCCGGAGAAACTGGACGTCGTCCTCGCCCTCCCCGCCGCCTTCGGCCATGGCTGGGCTGCGGCTGCCTCGCTTGCGGGATGGCGGGGAACGGGGGAAGGCGAGCGCCCCGGACTCCGGCCGGCCGGCCGGCCAGCCCACTTGCTGCCCCTGCTCCTCTGCCTGCCTCCGAGCTGCGGCGCTTGGGAGAGGAGGGGCCGGCGTGGGAGGGAGTGGGGGGAGACAGGAGACGGAAGAGTGGGTGCGAGGTTAAAGCCGGCAGCCCCGGCCGGTTGGACAGCTCCCGCGGTGGAGCCTCCCTGGGCTGAAGCAGCCTACCTGAGAGAGCAGGCTCGGAGAGGCCAGGCCTTGAGACTCTTGCCGTCCTCTGTCTAGCATCGTGGAGGGATCCTGCTTCCCAGAGGCCGCGATTCCTGGGGGCTTGGGGCTTGGTTGATTATGCCGATCTACCTTGCAGGGCTGCCGTTAGCTTCTAAGGGTTAACAGTTTTTGCGACTCTTGCCGCCCTCTGTCGAGCACTGTGGAGGGAATCCTGCTTCCCAGTTGCCACAATTCCAAGGGTTTGGTTAATTATGCCGATCTACCTTGCAGGGCTGCCGTTAGCTTCTAATGAAGGCAAGCCAGCAGCCTGGGCCGGTTGGACAGCTCCCGCGGTGGAGCCTCCCTGGGCTGAAGCAGCCTACCTGAGAGAGCAGAGGCCAGGCCTTGAGGCTCTTGCGGTCCTCTGTCTAGTATCGTAGGGGAATCCTGCTTCCCAGAGGCCGCGATTCCTGGAGGCTTGGTTGATTATGCCGATCTACCTTGCAGGGGTTGCCATTAGCTGGCTGACTAACAGCTTTTACTGCAACTCTAGAAGGCAACCAAGCAGCCTGAGACCCGGCTGGACAGTTCCCGTGATTAAGAGCCTCCCTGGATCTGGAAGCAGAAGCTCACCTGAGAGAGTTAGTGGCTCGGAGAAGCCAGACCTTGAGACTCTTGCCGTCCTCTGTCTAGCATCGTGGAGGATCCCAGCCTCCCAGAGCCCCGTCACCGATTCCTGGGGGGGCTTGGGGCTTGGTTAATTGGGCCGGCCTTCCTTGCAGGGCTGCTGTTAGCTGGCTAAGGCTAACAGCTTTTGCAACTCTAGGAAGGCAAGCAAGCAGCCCGGGCCGGTTGGACAGCTCCTGCAGTGGAGCATCCCCGGGCTGAAGCAGCCTACCTGAGAGAGCAGCCCCGAGAGGTTGTTGTAGGCCCCAGACCCCAAGGTCCTCTCTGTCTAGCATCGTGGAGGGATCCTGCTTCCCAATTCCTGGGGACCTGGGGCTTGGTTAATTGTGCCGATCTACCTTGCAGGGCTGCTGTTAGCTTCTGAGGTTAACAGCCTTTGCGACTCTTGCAGCCCTCTGTCGAGCACTGTGGAGGGAATCCTGCTTCCCAGTTGCCACAATTCCAAGGGTTTGGCGCCAGGTTAATTGGGCCTGCCTACCTTGCAGGGCTGCTGTTAGCTGGCTAAGGCTAACAGCTTTTGCCACTCTTGCAGCCCTCTGTCCAGCATCGCAGGGGAAATCCTGCTTCCCAGTTGCCACGATTCCTGGGGGCTTGGCACCAGGTTAATCAGGCCAGCCTACTTTGCAGGGTTGCTGTCAGCTTGTAAGGCTGGGAACAAATCGCAAGGGAGAATTGGCCTCCATGTTGGCTCCCACTGGAATCAGGTAGGGAAACAGGCCTTAAACAGGAGCAGCAGTGGAGCAGGAGGTTAAGAGCTCGTGTATCTAATCTGGAGGAACCGGGTTTGATTCCCCAGCCTGTCAGCCATGGAGGCTGTGGAGGCTTATCTGGGGGAATTCAGATTAGCCTGTGCACTCCCACACACGCCAGCTGGGTGACCTTGGGCTGAGATCACAGCTTCGGAGTTTTCTCAGGCCCCACCCACCTCACAGGGTGTTTGTTGTGAGGGGGGAAGGGCAAGGAGATTGTCAGCCCCTTTGAGTCTCCTGCAGGAGAGAGAGGGGGGATATAAATCCAAACTCTTCTTCTTAATCCAGTCCAGCAAGGCTCCAAATACCCCTTTTCTTGCTCAGATGAATAGCCTCGAACAGTGATGGCAGACCTGTGACACACATGTCCAAGGCAACATGCTACGAGGTTTGGGGTGACGCACCAGCCTTCCCTAACACCCAACAACAACTATTCTCCCTGGCCAGTGGAGTTTCCGGGCTATGTAGAAACAAGAGTCCCAGTGGATCTTGTTCCTAACGTTCCATGCATCTGGGAGCCATGGCCTCTTCAGAGGTGTATCACAGAGGGAAGTCTGTTACACATGGTGATACACCTCTGAAGATGCCAACCACAGATGCAGGCGAAACGTTAGGAACAAGATCCACCAGACCACAGCCACACAGCCCGGGAAACCCACCACAACCAGTTGAATCCGGCCGTGAAAGCCTTCGACAACTAGCACCCCACGTGATTGGACTGCATTTTTAAAAAATGCGTGAATACGTAAAGAACTGTTTCTTGTTTGTTGCGGGAGAGGGATGACGTTCCAGCAGAGTCAAGTTAGGGGTGCTATCTAGTGGTTAGGGCAGATAGCCTATGAAAAAGAAATGGGGTGGGAAGGTCTTTACCGTCTCCATATTCATCAGTTATTAATAGATTCCCCCCTGAAATAATTCTCCTCATATGAATTAAAGAATGCCCTAGCTATTTTACAATCAAGCAGCCTCTTTTGCTTGATGTTCCTAGTTCTTAGCGACTTCCCCTCTGGAAAACAACCCAGAGAAAGGCATTGCCTTGCAATTTATTCGCTGATTAAGTTGTAAAAAGAAAAAAAGGGGGGAAAGGAGTCTTATCCTGCCGTGAGACCCCAAAGCTTATTAGGGCCCCCACGAACATCATACAAAACAGAACATGCAAAACAGGAAAGGGCATGCTTACAAATGGATCGGGTGTAAAGCACAAGGAATGGATTATAGTATGTATGGCCACAATGCGGTGTCCTCTGCTTTTGCAAGCCTTCCCACAGTCACCAGGGAACAGAGCTCCTGCACATGAGCAGAGTGCATTCCTCACAAGCACCCTGTGATGTATGACCAGTGTGAATACGAAAACTCAGTCTTTCCCCCCTTTGTGAAGAAGAAGAGGAAGAAGAATTGGCATTATACTCTACTTTTTCTCTACCTTTTAAGGAATCTCAAAGTGGCTTACAAACTCCTCCCCTTCCTCTCCCCACAACAGATATTTTGTGAGACGGGTGGGGATGAGAATTGTTCTGAGAGAACTGTGACTGGCCCCAGGTCACCCAGCGGGCTTCATGTGCAGGAGTGGGGAAACCAGCCTGGTTTACCAGATTAGAGCCTACCACTCTAAACACCACGCTGGCTCTCAAGGAGGATGCTCTTTAAACATGTGCAGAGTACAAATCTGTAACAAATGCTGAAATACTGTACCTTGGGGAAGAAGAAGAAGAAGAAGAAGAAGAAGAAGAAGAAGAAGAAGAAGAAGAAGAAGAAGAAGAAGAAGAAGAAGAAGAAGAAGAAGAAGAAGAAGAAGAAGAAGAAGAAGAAGAAGAAGAAGAAGAAGAGGAGGAGGAGGAGGAGGAGGAGGAGGAGGAGGAGGAGGAGGGTGGATTTATATCCCCCCTTTCTCTCCTGCAGGAGACTCAAAGGGGCTTACAATCTCCTTGCCCTTCCCCCCCTCACAACAAACACCCTGTGAGGTGAGTGGGGCTGAGAGAGCTCCGAGAATCTGTGACTAGCCCAAGGTCACCCAGCTGGCGTGTGTGGGAGTGCACAGGCTGATCTGAATTCCCCAGAGAAGCCTCCACAGCTCAGGCAGCAGAGCTGGGAATCAAACCCGGTTCCTCCAGATTAGATACACGAGCTCTTAACCTCCAAAGCCACTGTAACAGTAACAGTATGATGAACTCCGTACATCAGCCTGCGGTGCCTGTACTAAAAGTCCAGTAACTTCCTCACAAATATATGCATCTCAAATATATGCGCTACACACACACACACACACACACACACACACACACACACACACACACACACACACACACACACACACACACACATTCCTCACAAATTTATGCAAATATATGCATTTGCAAGCAAATACAGCTGATGTGAATGAAAAAAGGGGGGAAACAGGCATTGTTTCAGCTTACAGAGATGCCCATCTCTACCAAAGCCGCTGCAGCATTCTGTGGAATTCCCAGGCCTGCAAAGTTTCCCGTCGGACAGACATTGATCCAAAAATGCAGAAACCCGCTCTGCAAGATTTCTCTGGGCCAACAGCACTTTCTGCACCAGGTTTTTCAGTGAGGGTGTGTTGGGGGGGGGGGTCCACCTCAGAACCCCCACTGGAAGAAAAAGCTACAGACCCAACCTTGCTGTTCAAATCACCTCCCACCAGAAATTATTTCGGGTCGATAACAGGCAAAAAAAGAAAGTCTTTGCTGTTTAGATCGGAATCGTTCGGTGTACGCAACACAGGGTTGTTGTTTTTAAATCCGTTTCTCTCAGAAAAGAAAACTGGACCAAAAGAGGAGAAGAGAAGCGAGAGGAAGAAAAGGGTTACGCGCACACAGAGGCTTTTAATAGAAGCAGAATATTAGGATCGTCCCCCCGGGGCCCTCAAAACTGTCCTTCTGCCGTCGTCGTCTTCTTCCCACCCTGGTTTTTGAAGCCTTCGTCTCAATTAATTGGGGCAGCTTTTCCACTTTCCAGGTGCTTCTCCCTGGCTGAATTTAGGGTCTTCTCTCTGTTGCCCCCCTGCCCCATATCTGAATACCACCAGAGGCATCCCTGAAATTAACTTCTCCATCCTTGTGTTATTTTGACGTTGACGTTAATCAGGAGCCGAGGAACCAACCGATTATGCAGCACTGGGGAAGGCCATTTTCCCCCTTGGCTGAGGAAGATCTTGGCAAAACTGCAAATGGAGGTTGCTAAAAATAAAATAAGATAATTTAATAGCGCTAGACCTGTGACAGGCAAGGATTTAGCTGGTCGCTTCAAACCGACGCGACCTTCAGCTTGCGGAAGCTGCCTCACCGCTCGTGTTCCCTCTTGTGGAACAAGAGGGAGCAAGCTCTTGCGGGGCTACCAACTTTGGGTTGAAAAATCCCTGGAGATTATTTGGTGGGGGAGAGCTTTGGGGAGGGGGGTGTTCAATACCATAGAGTCCACTGGCCAGAGCTGTTATTTTCTCCAGAGGAACCGATCGGGGCTGTATGGAGGTCAATCGTAATACCGGGAAAGCTCTAGGCCCCAATGCGGAGACTGGCAACCCTGTGAGACAGTGGCCGTTCATGCACTTTGTGGCCTGCTCTGCAGCAAGCGTACGTTCCCTTTGGGTCCGACTCTCGGTTGCGCACAGGTTTTTCCCCACTCCCAAACTCACCACACTGCAGATCTGAGAATCCTACAATTGCTGAAAGCGGGTAAAGTGCCCCAGAGGGGTAGCTGCAGGGGTGGGATCCAGCAGGTTCTCACAGGTTCCCGAGAGTAGGTTACTAATTATTTGTGTGTGCCGAGAGGGGGTTACTAATTGGGGATTTTGCCCCGTGATTTTTGCCTTAGTTACGCCCCTCCTCTCAGCAGTAGCGCGCAGAACTGGAAGCAATCTAGCAGGAGGTCCTTGCCACAGCCCCGCCCAGGAATGCCCCGCCCCGGATGCCCAGCCATGCTCCCATCGTGCCCCGCCCAGCCCCATTGGCGCTACACCACAGTTTGAATCCCACCACCATGGGAACCTGTTACTAAATTTTTTGGATCCCACCACTGGGTAGCTGGGCCATACTGTGCCCAGTGCGCACTCTGGGTCCCCCCCCCCCCGCGGTGCCCCCCACCAGTTACCTTAGTTCAGCCTGAAAGCGGAGGCTGGAAAAGTGTCCCCAAGGTCTCTTCCCTGCCTTTTCCTGCCCACCCAACAGCTGTCTTGGCCATGCTGTTATTTTTATTTTCACGCTGCCGGTTGACCAATAATTCAATGGATCCGAGAAACTGACATGGTCTATTGAATTATTTGATAGAAGACCAAAGACACCCCTTTACTAAAAGGTAGAAGGTAGCCTCCCTAGAGGAAAGGAAATGAAGGAGCAGGTGAGCAAAATGGCGGATTTGACGTGGTAGGGGACACTTCGGGGCAGGCGACTTCCCTTTTAATCAGAAAACCACAGGAAAAACCCCACTGTGAAGCACACAGTTGTACCACAAGCAGTAACTGCACACAGCCCCAGAGACTTCAGTAGCATAAACCTAGCATGAGATGTGGGACAGAAGTTGGATTTTCCACACATGTTTAGGGTTGACACCAAACATTTTTGGGAATCAAACCGGGTTTGATTCCCAGCTCTGCCGCCTGAGCTGTGGAGGCTTATCTGGGGAATTCATATTAGCCTGTGCACTCCCACACAGCTGGGTGACCTTGGGCTAGCCACAGTTTCTTGGAGCTCTCTCAGCCCCACCTAGCTCACAGGGTGTTTGTTGTGAGGGGGGAAGGGCAAGGAGATTGTAAGCCCCTTTGAGTCTCCTGCAGGAGAGAAAGGGGGGATATAAATCCAAACTCCTCCTCCTCCTCCTCCTCTTCTTCTTCTTCTTCTTCCTCTTCTTCCTCTTCTTCTTCTTCTTCTTCTTCTTCTTCTTCTTCTTCTTCTTCTTCTTCTGCACTGCTTTGAATGGTCACATCTCACGTCTCTTTAATATAACCCCACATACAAGGTGAACAAATATTATTACCCATCTTGCAAATGGGTAACTGATGCAGAGAGTAGACCCCCAATTTTAATCCTAGACCTTTCAGTTCACAACTCAGTCCCATTCCATTGGCCAAACTTTGTCCCAAGTCTGAATTTTCTTTCTCTGACTCCTTGGGCCTTTAGCCAAAAAGGAGAACAGCCATAAAAGGAAAATGCACGAAAATGAATTTGTTCTTAAGTGTAAAGCGGGAGGAGAAGAATGTGTCCAAAACAGCCCCCACGTGGTATTTCTTGCTTTTAATTATTTGGTTTTAGGATTAGGAAAAAACAGCACACGAAGCAGCTGATACATTTCAAATACAGTAAAAAAACCAGAATACAGAAAAGTTTGGAAACAATCGAAGCACTGGACTGCCCCCTAGAGGGCCAAAGGAGAAACTGCGTGCGTGCGCCCGATCAACACGAGCGAGCATTTTTAAAACGTAGCCGTGTTCTCTGCCGCCACGAATTTGGAGAAGGGGAGGCAATCAAAATGAGTTTTACCATACTCCCCTTCCCATACTTTGGCTGCAGGACAAAAGTCATTTAGAGGAGCCAATCTGAAAGGTTTTGTTTGCCACCCAAGATTTCTCTGAAATGCCCTGCAGGAGAAATGGCCTCACAGACACAAAACACGAAACGTAGGAAAACCCTTTCAAGGTTTTTCTTTTTGGGAACAAGATAAGGGCAACACCTAAATACACTGAATGCCCACAATCCTGAAAAGGGACAAATAGTTTGAAGGGCAGCAAAACCAAGGCCAGGAAAGGGGGAGGAACTCCGTCTGAAATATCAGAATGCAGCAGGATACGTGTGTGTGAAATTGATGTCGACCGTGAGATGCCATTAAAGGAAAAGTTATCGGCAGAGAAGGGAAAGGATCCCGGACAGTTTCAAAAACCCAAGGCCTGGCACCATTGCCAGCAGCCACCTGGACTTTATTTGCAAAACCGAACAGAATGAAGCCTTAGGAGGTGCCCCCAACTTAGCCTCGTTGGCTGATTCGCCTGCAATTCTTAGTCCAAGAAGAACTACTAATCGTGAGCAACTTATTGGCTCACTTCTGACACCCCACTTCATCTACAAACCCGGAAAATCTTGACCAGCCATGAGTTGGGTTTCTGCCAAGGGGAATTTCGGGGAACGAGGGTATATACGTTGTATATATGTATACCAGCATCCCAAGGCGGGTTTCTAAGAATGTGTTTCCAGCCGTTCAGTTTCCTGCGGCCTCTGCGATGCTGATTCCTTCTTGGCACGCAGCCCTGCGAAAGCCACGGCCCACGATTTGTGAGCGATGAAGATCTGCCGCCCGTAGGTCTTGAAGGCCTGCAGGGGACTCTTTGGGGGTGGTGAGGTCTTTACCACACAGCCTGTCTTCTCTCCGGCTCCCAAGGGCAAGCCACTCTCGTGGCTGATAGACCGGCCAAACCGGCGTCCCCCTTTCCGCTTCGGCCTAGCCACGTCTGGCCCCTCGTTCGGCTGAGACAACAAGCGCTGGAAGCCGAGGGCGAAACGCTTCAGGCTGCTTTGGGGCGCTTTGCTGAAGCAGTGGACGCCGTCGTCCCGGGTGCTGTGGTCTTCGGGCAGAACGAGCTGGGAGGAAGGGAGGGTATCTGGGATGTCAAGAGGTTTGTCCTCTGAGCAGGCAGCCCCATAACTGTCGGCCGGCGTGACGCACACCACAGGGATGCTGACCTGCCGTGCACCTGTTGCCACTACGACATCCGCATCAGGGTGTCCTGGATCAGCTGGGCTGAAACAGTTTCCAGGACAGATGGCAGCTTCGTCCGGACTGGAATCGGTTTCTCCTCGTTTGGCAGCACCTCTCGCAAACAGTTCTTCGGGCCAACTCAACGAGCGACGCAGGACTCGACGCTCATCCGGCAGAAGAGCCGCCTCGGTGGGAGCCCCAAGCAAGCCTTCCCCCTTCACCAGAGAGCCCCCGTTCAAGGCCGGTTCTTGGGGCCTGCAGGAAACACCGTCCAAACTGGGGCTTGACCCGATGTGGGTTTTGCATTTCTCAGCAGTATCTCGGGCTGCTTCGGCTGCCCAAGGGGAGTCTTCATGAGATGACGGGCTCAGAGATGCTGGGGGCGGAAAAGAAATCCCAGAGAGGAAGCTGTTTAAATGTGTGGGCAGCAGCATTGAGATTTCCTGGAATTACACTTAACTCCAGGCAGTAGAGATCAATTCCCCGGGAGAGAGTGGCTGCTATTATGCCCCCCCACTCAGGTTCCTCCCCAAACTTCACCTCCACCTTGAGAGTTTCTCCTCGGATTTCTCTGTTACATGCGAGGAGGCATTCACTCCCTACTCCGCAGCTTGTCTGCTGAACTCTCTGGTTGTCCCGATTCTCTTAACTCCGCCTACCAACTCACCCTTAAAGGCACAGATCTCATCACACCCAATAGTTGCAAGATTGCTGGCTTTATTAAAGCCCTTTAAATTGCTGTTATACCGATATTGCTGTTATTGACGTTTAATTGACATTGTAGTTCTTTCCAAAAATAATTCCCCGCCCACAAAATGAAAGAGGCAAAACAATTACCTGGATCACACTCTAATGAAGAAGGGAATCATGTCCTAGAGCTTATAGTCTCTCCTGCTCCCCCCCCCCACACACACACCCTGCTGCTGCTGCTGCAGGAGGACAGGCAGGCTTGTTATTTATATATGCCTGTATTATATTTACGCTTGAAGTTGCAATAAAGTTTTAACCCTGCCCCTCCCCGCCGATCATTGGGGAAGGTAGAAGTAGAGTGGGGGAGGTGAGGTGAAGCCAAAAAGACACCCCGTTTGTACTATCCATAGAAATGCCAACTTGTCCCCCAATTGTGAATAAGCATCGTACACCCTCCGCATCTTCTCCCTGCCACCCCTGTAGTGCATTGGGGGAATCGCACCATCCCTAGAAAAGGAGAGGGAACATCAAGTGTATGGCAGGACCAAGCTTTGTTATTATTATATTGAAGAAGAGGAAGAGTTTGGATTTATATCCCACCTTTCTCTCCTGTAAGGAGATTCAAGGTGACTTACAAGCTCCTTTCCCTTCCTCTCCCCCCAACAGACACCTTGTGAGGTAGGCGGGGCTGAGAGAGTTCTGAGAGAACTGTGACTAGCCCAAGGTCACCCAGCAGGAATGTAGGAGTGCAGAAACACATCTGGTTCACCAGATAAGCCTCAGCCCAGGAGGTAGCAGATTTTAGGAAAGGGCCTTACCCTCTTTGGTGTCTTTGGGCTTGTGGGAAGGTAAGTGGGTCCACGGCTGTTGGGAATTGGGACTATCCGGCACATCTGTCACCATCTTCTTTGCCAGAAACCAGCCATTTGCTTCTTCTGTAGCCTTGATAGATGGAGACAGTGGACACTGGGGAGGGGGGGGGGCAGAAGTACACACACCATTGTACCCAGTTCTTTTTTTGTATAATGTTGAAGCAATAGCTTTTGTGGAGACAGCCTCCTGGGTTAGATCTGGGGTTGGCCTACCTCTTATTAGCACCTGGAGATCTTTCAGAATTACAGGTGATCTCCAGGTGTGTCAGGAACTACGCCCGATGAATGAATTTGTGACAATTTATATTGACAGAGATGGCATCTGGAGTACATTTGCTTTAATGCTATTGTTACAAGATATACGTTGCAACCAGCCAGGCATATGTAATGGATCTTCTTTTCCGTTACAGTAAGAGTTTTTTACAATAACAGAGAAATCATTAATGCCCAGCCCCCGGAATGCCCGCCACGCCCCCGTCGTGCCACGGCCAGCCCCATTGGCGCTACGCCACTGTTTGAATCCCACCACCATGGGAACCTGTTACTAAAATTTTTGGATCCCACCACTGATTATAAGGAACAGCATCACTCTACATCCATGTGGAATCATGGCCAATAGCAGCTTGCTTGCTTGCTTTATTTATTTATTTCGGACTGGCAATTCAAGTGGCGCACATAACAAGCCCTAGAGTGGCGGAAAAAACAGAAGCTGCATATACTAGCCCTTTGCTGCCCCTGCTGGTTGGAGCAGGAGGTGCAGAAATTATCATTCCCTGAGCAGAACGCCAGGATCTCTGGCTTCTCACCATCCTTTTGGAGACTTACTGGATCTTTGCTGCTTCGGGAGAAAACGCGCAAGGGTTTGCGCCCAGCATCCTTGTGCTCAAAACGTGTTGGGGAGTGGCAGGTGGCGGTGCGAACAGAATGTTTCCTGAAAGAGAAACAGAGAGCATGAATTGCAGTATTTCTCTGTTACTGTAAAAAACTCTTACTGTAAAAAAAAAGTTCCTAATTTCCAGCTGGTATCTTTCTGTCCATAATTTAAACTCATTACAGCAAGTCCTATCGTCTGCTGCCAACAGAAACAACTACTTCTCCTCCAATTGACTGCCTGTCAAATACTTAATACTTTCAAATACTTAATTTTGTTTCTAGAAATCAAAAGAAGGATACTTTCCTTAAACAAGGAACTTTACCATATTTCTAAAACATGTTTTCAAAACAGCCCAACAGGGAGGATTATCCCGTTTTCTCCCTTCGCTAACCAGCCACATAGGAAACAACAGGACTTTATGATTTTGGGACCTAATGGGATTTCTAAGGGAAAAGCAGACCCAATTAGTAACCCCCTCTCGGCACACACAAATAATTAGTGACCCACTCTCGGGAACTGGTGAGAACCTGCTGGATCCCACCTCTGGTTGGAAGTAGAATGACCTATATTCTGACACAATCCAAGAGGGTACGTGAAGAGTACTTATTCCACCAGATCACCGGACCAATCTGGATTGAGTCTTCAGGCAGAGCAAGATCTTCCTCAGCACCTGCTACTCCAAGATTCTTATAAGTGCAGTCATTACGGAGGGAACTTAGGTTTCTTTTGGTTGCAAAGCAGGGGTTACTGAAAGCGGATTTCGAATGGTTTGTTTTCTGTGCAGAGATTTTTACATCATACAACTACACGCAAAAAGACCAAGGCGTGTAGGACCTGGGTTCAGGGAAGACCGGTTAGCAGAGGAACAAGGGAGGAAACCGAAAATCACTGTATCGTTGAAGCAGGGACGTAGGTATAGATTTTTTATGGGGGGAGGTTTGGGGGTGGGGCCACATCCCCACCCGCCCCTAGGGCATGGCCACGCCTCCGCAAGCCCCACCCCTGGCCTAGTGCTTATAAAAGCAGCTCAGGGGGTCCAAAGTTATGGACCCTCAAAGGTGTAGCCCCCATCTTCTATTAGCTCCCATTGGAAACAATGGAGGATGGGGGCACCCCCTTTGGGAGTCCATAACTTTGTACCCCCTGAACCAAACAACACCAAACCCGGGTAGTATCATCAGGAGCGTCCCCCAAACAATCCCTGAAAGTTTGGTGCTGCTAGCCCAAACAATGCGCCCCCTGCAGGCCAAAAACCAAAAAAGCACTAAAATATTTTTAAAACCCACAAACGGAGGGGCGGAGCTTCGGACATGAATGGGGGGGTTTTCAAACCCGAGAAACCCCCCCCTTACCTACGTCCATGTGTTGAAGGCTTTCACAGCCGGACTCATGCAAACAGCTTCGTGAGAAAGGTCCTATATGACTTTAATTGGGCAGCAGGCAGAAATTCAACAGGGATAGCTTCTACCTGATTTGCTTGCTGGTTTATGAGCCCCCACAAGGGGAAAATAAGGTGTTTACAGCAGTGCCCTAATTTGAACTGCTCCCTGTTGGGGTGAGCCAGCCTACCCAGCGGAGCCTCAGACAGAGCACAGGAATGCCTGCGCCATCTGTTGCCCTCTGGGCAGGTGAGCTCACCTGTCACAAGACCCCCATGACTCACGGTCATGGGATGCCCTGAACAAAGGGACAAAAGGTGCATACCCCCAGGTATGGATTAGGCCCAGACAGGAACGCTTCCTCCCGGACGTACGCAGCCCCTATGACTCATGTATCGCCCAGGATTCTCCCGCTCTCCCGCCTCCGAACCCGCCTCCCAAAAACCCTAATAAAAGGTGCCAGGGACCGCTAGCTCGGCAGATTAGCCGCTGGCTTCTCTCCACCGGATCCTGATATCGCTGCGTCTCGCCTCTTCCTTGCGACCCACGCGGGCCGACTTCAGCTCCCCTAAGAAACCTACTTGGAATGCATTTTAAAAGGCTGAGTTACTAGCCAATAGACAACACCCAGGACATTTCAAGTCTCTAACCATGCCTCCTCACCACTACCTACGCCACCCCTTCGAGAAAAATTGTGCCACCACCTA
Source organism: Sphaerodactylus townsendi (assembly GCF_021028975.2). Classification (NCBI taxonomy): domain Eukaryota; kingdom Metazoa; phylum Chordata; class Lepidosauria; order Squamata; family Sphaerodactylidae; genus Sphaerodactylus; species Sphaerodactylus townsendi. The sequence goes on from NC_059430.1 coordinate 128,936,827, forward strand.
ACCTTTGTGGGTGTTTTCGGCAGCTGCTTTTCCTCCTCTGGACTTTTCTAGTGCGGATTCGTGGGCTGCCCGAACAGCGTTTGATCTCAGAGACTGGATTCAAAGTGCCGTCGGAGAAGACGAAGGCAGGGCTGGCAGGACCTGGGTTCAGGGAAGGATAAGCATAAGCATTTTTATTGTCATTGTGCACGCACAACGAAATTTACAGCAGCATCCCTCGATGCACACAATTTCAGACTCATACCCCATCCTCCCTTTCCCCTTCCTCCACCCATCCCTACACAGCCCCAAACACATCAACACGAAGCCGCGGAGTTCAGCATCGCCACAGCTCTAGAGTAGAAGCTGTCTCTAAGCCTCTTTGTCCTAGTTTTGATCGACCTGTATCGTCTGCCGGATGGTCACAGTTCAAAAAGAGAGTGTGCTGGATGAGACGGGTCTCTCAGAATATTTTGGGCTTTCTTTAGGCTTCGGGAATTATAGAGTTCTTCCAAAGAGCGGAGAGGGCAGCCGATAATCCTCTGTGCAGTAGTGATCACCCTTTGGAGCGCCTTCCTATCTGCCACTGTGCAACTGGACAACCATACACAGATGCAGTAGGTTAAGACACTCTCTATAGCACAGCGGTAAAAGGACACCAGGAGTTTTCCATTCAGTTGTTGTTTCCTTAAAAGTCTCAGACAGTACAGTCTTTGCTGGGCCTTCTTAACCACCACGGCAGTCTGTACGCCCCAGGTCAAGTCTTCTTTAATCGTAACGCCCAGAAATTTAAAACTAGCCACCCGCTCTACTTGATCTCCATTTATAGTCAAGGGCTGAATTTCTGAGCTATTCCTTCTATAGTCCACTATAAGCTCCTTTGTCTTGTTAGTATTAAGAACCAGGTTATTTTCCCTGCACCATGAGAGCCGTCGGTCCACCTCACTCCGATAGGCAGACTCATCCCCTCCAGAGATGAGCCCCAGGTTAACAGAGGAACACGGGAGGAAACCGAAAATCACTGTATTGTCGAAGGCTTTGGCGGCTGGACTCAACTGGTTGTGGTGGGTTTTCCAGGCTGCGTGGCTGTGGTCTGGTAGTTCTTGTTCCTAACATTTTGTCTGCATCTGTGCTACAGCACACTGCTCTCTGTGATACACCTGTGAAGATGCCAGCCACAGATGCAGGCGAAATGGGACAGGAAGCAAGAAACAGTGTCCCGACGCGCTTCCTCTTTCCCCACGTGCCGAGAGAGGCGCACTGGGGCAAGTAATCTTGTCTTGATGCGTTTCCTCTTTCCCAAAGAAAGCGAGAGCGCTCCTGGCAGGATGTTTCGCGCCAGAGCGAGGCGAGGCTGGGAACGCCAGCAGTGGGTAGTCGGCCTTTTTCTTGTAGCCACTACGCTGTGCTGGCTCTCACTGATACGGACTGCGGCTTTTCTCTACTGCATGAAATTTTTGACAGTAAGCTCGGGGGCAGGGACCTAGCTTCTAGTGCTCTGTCAAGAGGCCCAGCAAACACGATAGCTCTGTCTAAAATGGCACAGGCACAAGAGATAACAGAGAGCCAGAGGTGGGATCCAGCAGGTTCTCACAGGTTCCCAAGAGTAGGTTACTAATTATTTGTGTGTGCCGAGAGGGGGTTACTAATGGGTGATTTGGCCACATGATTTTGGCCTTAGTTACGCCCCTCCTCTCAGCAGTAGCGCGCAGAACTTGAAGCAGTCTAGCAGGAGGTGCACCGGCGTGCGTGGCAGCCTGCGCCTGCGTGCATTCGTTTCCCGCCCAAGGACCGGCACAGCGGCTGCATGCCTTGCCACAGCCTCGCCCAGGAATGCCCCGACCCTGGAATGCCCGGCCACGCCCCCCGTTGTGCCCCGCCCAGCCCCATTGGCGCTACGCCACAGTTTGAATCCCACCACCATGGAATAGAATAGAATAGAATAGAATCTTTATTGGCCAAGTGTGATTGGACACACAAGGAATTTGTCTCCGGTGCATATGCTCTCAGTGTACATAAAAGAAAATACATTTGTCAAGAATCATAAGGTACAGCACTTAATGATTGTCATATAGGTCTAGTAAGCAATCAGGAAACAATCAATAGTAATAAAAACATAAAATGTAAAATCATAAAATAAAATGAAATGTCAGCACAGGCTATAGTCAGCACAGGCTATAGTCAGCAATGAAATGTCAGCACAGGCTATAGTCATACAGTCATAATTGGGAGGAGATGGGTAATAGGAATGATGAAAAAAGTAGTGCAGTAATTATATAATAAATATATAATAAATAGTTTGACATTATCGAGGGAATTATCGAAGCCACAAAAGGGGTTAACTTTTGGGAACTTCCCTTTTGGGAACCTGTTACTAAAATTTTTGGATCCCAGCACTGCAGAGAGCCCTCCTGTGAATCAGTACAGGTACTAAAGGTAACAGTAAGCAAGCACCGCTCAAAGCTGTTACCTGGCGTGAAACCCACATCCACCGGCCACTCCTCTGTTTTGGAGGAATCGGAGCATTCTGACTCCACGGTTGATCTCCTACAGTGGAGGAAAAGGAGCAAAACATGTAACAGAGGACCCTGGCCAAAAGCCACACCACACACGACAAGAGTTTTCTTATACTGTCGATAAGGGTTGTGGGGTTTGTTTGTTTTGCTTTCTCTGCTTTAAACACTCTGAAGGTATTGGATTATTTTTTTTTAATTTTTTTTAATTGATATTTTGGATTGTTACAGATTTATGCTATACATCTTTATGTTTCATGCTCCATATCCTTTTACCCCCTTCCCCCCCCCCTCCCCTCTTTGGCCCTTTCCGCACACGCAAAATAATGCGTTTTCAAACCACTTTCACAACTGTTTGCAAGTGGATTTTGCTATTCCGCACAGCTTCAAAGAGCACTGAAAGCAGTTTGAAAGTGCATTATTCTGCATGTGCGGAATGAGCCTTTCTTCTTTAAATGTGCAGCAGCGGGTCCATTCTTTCTAGTCTTCTTTTCCAGTTTTCTTCTGTGATTCCAATTTCGTTTAACCGGTCTTTGAATTCAGTCCAGATCCACACCATATCCTTTTGTTCTTCTTAAGGTGTTGGATTATTAAACTCAACATTGAGCAGAGAGCGGAATAAGAGACCACGAGACAGTTGCTGGTTTTATATAAATGAGTTTACCTACTAATAGAGAGGGTTTACATGGAAGAAAATAAAGAATAGCTTTCTATCCTAGTACAAAGTTACATCGAAAGGCAAAGATTCTATCTAGCAAGGCGGAGATTCACCTCTTGTGGTGATCTCAACAATGTGGCATCATATACCTTGTGTGTGTGAGACAAAGAAACATACTAAACTTTATAACTTCTATCGAAGTGACTTGTCTCACATAGGCAATGCCGGGCTTAGCTAACCAATAGCTTAATCAATGAACTGGCCATAAAACTCTGACCTCAGTATCTAATTAGCATGCACATAGTTAACCCCTTTTGTTGGGATTTGGAAGTGTCTGTCACAATCCTGACAAGGAGGGGTTAACTATGTGCATGCTAATTAGTTATGAGGTCACTGTTTTAGGACCAGCTCATTGATTAAGCCATTGGTCAGTTAACCCGACACTGCTTATGTGTGACAAGTCACATAGGTTATAAAGTTAACTATGGGAGCAACAGTGGCGTAGGAGGTTAAGAGCTCGTGTATCTAATCTGGAGGGACTGGGTTTGATTCCCAGCTCTGCCGCCTGAGCTGTGGAGGCTTATCTGGGGAATTCAGATTAGCCTGTACACTCCCACACATGCCAGCTGGGTGACCTCGGGCTAGTCACAGCTTCTCGGAGCTCTCTCAGACCCACCTACCTCACAGGGTGTTTGTTGTGAGGGGGGAAGGGCAAGGAGATTGTCAGCCCCTTTGAGTCTCCTGCAGGAGAGAAAGGGGGGATATAAATCCAAACTCTTCTTCTCTTCTTCTTCTTTCTTTCTCTCTCTCTCTCTCTCACACACACACACACACACACAGCCTCACACACGAGGCATCTTCTTTGTTGAGATCCATCATAAGAGATGGGTCTCTCCCTTGCCGCATAGGTACCATGTGGTTGATGGGAATTGTAGTCCATGAACATCTGGAGAGCTGCAGGTTGCAGACCCCTGGTTTAGAAGAAGAAGAAGAGTTTGGAGTTTCACCCTGTCATTCTCTCCTGTAAGGTATCTCAAAGGGCTTTTCGGACTCCTTTCCCTCGTGAGGAAGGCGGGGCTAAGAGAGTCCCGAGAGAACTGTGACTGGCCCAGGGTCACCCAGCAGGCTTCATTCCTTCGCAATGGCATCCGAATTATCTGAACAATCATTCTATGGTTTGTTCTGCAGGTGCTGAACCCAGCTGGCATGCGTGAGAGTGCACAGGCTAATCTGAATTCCCCAGACAAGCCTCCACAGCTCAGGCGGCAGAGCTGGGAATCAAACCCAGTTCCTCCAGATTAGATACACGAGCTCTTAACCTCCTACGCCACTGGCTGCTTTGGACCCTTCCTTCCCTAAACACCACGCCCCCCCCTAAACTTGCCCTTCCCAGACTCCACACCCCAAATCTTCGGGAATGTCCCAGCCCAGAGACAGCCACGCTGAAGCACACACACTCTTACCCCTGAGCCACGTAGGCGATGTCCACGCATCTTACCTCTTCTTGGTTGAGAGTTCAGGATTCCCCACGGCATCGTCAGAAGCTTTCCGCTTGGAATTAAAGGAAGTCCTCAGCGTTGTTTTGTTGTTCAGGGATTCTGGGGAACGGGAGACAAAGGAGGGGAAAGAGGCTGAGCATTTGGTCAATCTAACTGGTTCCTGGAGCCCCAAGGCAGAAATCTCGAAACCGCCATGGCCCCAAGCCCCAAACTCAGCAACTGAAAGACCAACCACTTAGCCTTTACACCAGTGTTAGCAGCTACTGAGAAATCAATTAAAAATCGGCACCAGTACAGTTATTAATGCACTGCCACTGAGGGACATGGGCAGGCTGACCAGATGTCCCGCTTTTGGCGGGACAGTCCCGCCTTCAAACAATTTGTCCCGCGTCCCGCGGGTTATTAAAATTGTCCCGATTTTTGGGAGGCTGCCACACTGCCTTCTGGGGCACAAGGCAGTGTTGACTGGGCAGTTTTTCCTCTAGCCGCGCGCTTAGAAGTCAAGAGTAGAGGCCCTTCTGGGGCACTGCCGTTTCCCACCCTGTCACAGGGCGGGAAACGGCAAGCCCCAGAAGGCACTGTGGTCCTGCAGCTGCGCGCGCACGCGGCCACCTACCCCCCATCCTGGTTCAGAAAGGTGACCATCTGAGACATGGGGGGGTTTCAGTACCTGCTAAAGGCAAGGCTCTGCCCCAAGGAGGTTACAGTCTAGATCCTGACAATGGGGGAAGATGAGAAAGGAGAGGTCAAAACCGGTCGATCCCACAATGGCTGTAAGAGTTTATGATGTTGATACATCATATATATTCTGCCAGTTATCTGGACCAAACAGTTCTAAAAAGTAGACCGGGATGAATCAGAGCCAAGGAGGGGTTGCTAATGTGGTATAGTGGTTAAGAGCAGGCGGACTCTAATCTGGAGAATTGGATTTGGTTCCTCACTCCTCCACATGAGCAGCAGACTCTTATCTGGTGAACCAGATTTGTTCCCCTACTCCTACACATGAAGCCTGCTGGGCGACCTTGGACTAGTCACAGTTATCTCAGAACTCTCTCAGCCCCACCTAACTCACAAGGCGTCTGTTGAGGGGAGTGGAAGGGAAAGGAGTTTGTAAGTCCCTTTGAATTTTCTTACAGGAGAAAAAGGAGGGTATAAATCCAAACTCTTCCTCCTCTTCCTCTTCTTCTGAAACAGAAACAGTAAGAGTAGACCAATGGCTTCCTAGCAAATCCATGCGGGAGATAAGCCCGTGTGGTGAAATGGTTACAATATCAGAGTAGGATCTGAGTTGAAATCTTCTATTCCATCACAAAGCCCATGGAGTGACCTTGGAGATCACTATCTCTCATCCTACTTCGCAAGGCTGTTGTGATCAGGCAGCCCTGAGCTAAATAGCTAAACTCGCATTGATTGAACAGATTGGAACCGGAACTTCCCAACTAAACCAGGACTTTTGGATCTGGTAGGGATGGAGATGGGTGGACGTGTGTGAGCACAACTTCCTTCCTGCTGCGCCGAGGAAGCCCAGTTGAACACACCGGGTGAAGAAGAGCAAAAGCATTGGACCATGATCTTCACAGTGACAAAGACTTCGCAATGACCAAAAAGTGACCTTCTTCACAGTGACAAAGAGAATTCTGTCAGTGGGGGTCCCCAGCTTTTTTGCGTCTGTGGACGCAACTGCAATTTAGATGCAGCATGGCAGGTGTAGCAACAAGATGGCTGCCACGGAAGGCCCAGTCTGTCACAAAATGGCTGCCGGAGTCCACTGTCAGTCGCAGAATTGAAGATCCTTGTGCTGTGGTAGAAGCTGCTGCCAATGCAATGGTTTTAAAAATCTTCACAGCCCATCAAATCTCAAACAGCCAATCAGAAGCCTTCCTGGGCAAAGAAGAAGAAGAAGAAGAAGAAGAAGAAGAAGAAGAAGAAGAAGAAGAAGAAGAAGAAGAGCAGGAGGAGGAGGAGGAGGAGGAGTTTGTATTCATATCCCCCCTTTCTCTCCTGTAGGAGCCTCAAAGGGGCTTACAATCTCCTTTCCCTTCCCCCCTCACAACAGACACCCTGTGAGGTAGGTGGGGCTGAGAGAGTTCGGAAGAACTGTGACTAGCCCAAGGTCACCCAGCTGGCACAATGTGTGGGAGTGCCCAGGCTAATCTGAATTCCCCAGATAAGCCTCCACAGCTCAGGCGGCAGAGCTGGGAATCAAACCCGGTTCCTCCAGATTTGATACACGAGCTCTTAACCTCCTACGCCACTGCTGCTCCTCTCTGATGTGTCTTCTCCCACCACCTTAGTAGCCTGAGGGTTCTGGGGTTACTAAGTCCTTCCATTCAGCTTAGCCCCGTCCCTGCAGTGACTGCCTCCCCACCGCAAACCACTCACCAACTCCTGGACATGCACCCTCTTTGGTTTCTGGGCATGGAGCTGCCCGAAGTGCTCGGCCCGTTTTGAATTTGCTTAGGGCTTCGGTGACAATATCTGAAAAAGGAGGAGCCGGGGAGGGGGCAAGAAGGAGCCAGGGAGGGGAGGGTCAGACGGCTCAGAGGTTCAATACAATAAGACAGTCATAGGCCCATGATGCATGCAGCGCTTTCTGTGATGCATTTTGCTCCGCAGTGGGGTTTCCTCGCATTTCCTTATTTACATGCAAGGGGGTGTCCCACTTCCTGATGCACAGCTCGCATACCCTCACTTTGAGGTCACCCCCTGTTGATTGCAAAATTGACAGCTTCTTTTGAAGCTCTTTAAATTTTATATTGATATTCTTCCACAGCATGGCCTCCCTTCCTCCCTCCCTCCCTCCCTCCCTCCTTCCCTCTCTCCCTCCCTCCCTCCCTCCTTCCCTCCCTCCTTCCCTCCCTCCCTCTCTCCCTCCCTCCCTCCGTCCCACTGCTGCAATGCTGGAGAAAGCCTGAGGGAGGTGGGTCAGGCACAGTGGATCACTAGCAGCAGAGGAGGATGCCCCTTGTCCCCTCCCCCAAGAAAGCAACGGGTGCCAAGAGGGCGGGAAAAGGTGGGGAGAAAAGGTGGGGGAGCGTGAACAGGGCTATATTCTTTGCATCACTATTGCGATGGCTCATTATTAATTTTTTTAAAAAAATTCATTGTATCATTTGAATATTCCATTTTATATTAATACTCTTCTTCATTCGTTTTCAAACAATACGTTTTCCCCTTTTCCCCTCCCCCCTGTATTTTCTTCATAGTTTTATCAAACAAACAGCAGAAAGTTCATTCTTTGTAATCTCTTCTCCCATATCTCCTCATTGACTCCAGCTTCTTTCATCCAGTCCGCGTATATTGCCCATATCTTCAAAATTTCGCTCTGTTTACCTTGCTCTGTTTACTTTTTGTTATTATTTTGAAAATGTCCAGTGTCCCTTGTTCCCATATATATTCCAACCATTTCTGGATTGTCCATTTTTTCTTTTCTTTCCAGCCTAAAGCTATTGTTGCATGTGCTGCTTTGATCATTCTTTTATACATATAGCTATATTTTTTATCTACCCTTCTTTCCTCCATTACACCCATGAACATTAAATCATTATTTATCCCAATATTAATCTTCACCAGTTTCTCAATATATAACATTACGGTTGTCCAATTTTTTTTTCACTTCTATACATTCCGTCCACATATGGCTATAATCTGCCTCCTGGTCTCCCTCATTATTAATTTTGGGTTTTTTTCAAAAAAAATCTGCCCGTCAATCCCCTGGAAATGTCTGCGAGGAGTGGGGGCGGGGAACCGGAAAGAGAAGAAACCCCAAAGTAAGGGAGAACATTGGGGTTTGCCCGCTTTCAGGAACTATGGGGCTTCCAGGATCTGTGACGCCGTGGGAGCGCCTCTGCAATGAAAACCCTGCCTCAAAGGAAACGTACCCTCGCTGCGGGGCAAAGTATCAGTGTATGATTGGCTAGATATTTTTACTTGGATGTGCCCCACAAAGAAAGGGAGTCAACTTCGGTTCTTCAGGGGATAAGGTCAGTGGGATCCAAAAATTTTAGTAACAGGTTCTCATGGTGGTGGGATTCAAACAGTGGCGTAGCGCCAATGGGGCTGGGCAGGGCACGACGGGGGCGTGGCCAGGCATTCCAGGGGCGGGGCATTAATAATTTCTCTGTTACTGTAAAAAACTCTTACTGTAAAAAAACCAGTTCCTAATTTCCAGCTGGTATCTTTTTGTCCACAATTTAAACTCATTCTAGCAAGTCCTATCGTCTACTGCCAACAGAAACAACGACTTCTCCTCTAATTGACTGCCTGTCAAATACTTAATACTTTCAAATACTTAATTTTCTAGAAATCAAAAGAAGGATCCTTTCCTTAAACCAGGAACTTTACCATATTTCTAAAACATGTTTTTAAAACAGCCCAACAGGGAGAATGATCCCGTTTTCTACCTTCGCTAACCAGCCACATAGGAAACAACAGGACTTTATGATTTTTGGACCTCATGGAATTTCTAACGGAAAAGCAGACCCAATTAGTAACCCCCTCTCGGCACACACAAATAATGAGTAACCCACTCTCGGGAACTGGTGAGAACCTGCTGGATCCCACCTCTGGATAAGGTATTCTACACCTGATTTCATCATGAAATGATCCTGAGACAACAGGCACACAACAGCACTACGTTGGTTTTTTGTGGAGGCGAACTGAACACTGGGCCTTTGAGCTCCAAGGTCGGGGCATGTAATTAAATTAACACAGGCATACAAGGAGGATCCCTCCCCACTCCCAGAAGCCCAGGAAGATCCCTACAACTGCAACACTGTGAGCTGAAATATTTCCTCGAGGCAGGCCCCACAGGAAAGCTATTCCAGGTTGCCTTGGTGGGGGTGGGGGTGGAGAATATAGTTCCAATAGTTTTGCACAGCCCCCCCGGAGTAAGAAAACCCTTTGTTTCCAACCCAAAATCAAGAACGACGGGAAGGACTAGAAACTTAAGGTGACTGAGGAATGGACACAAAGAAGGGTTTTGACCAGTGGTGGGAACCAAAAATTTTAGTAACAGGTTCCCATGGTGGTGGGATTCAAACAGTGGCGTAGCGCCAATGGGGCTGGGCGTGGCACAATGGGGGCGTGGCCGGGCATTCCAGGGGCGGGGCATTAATAATTTCTCGATTACTGTAAAAAACTCTTACTGTAAAAAAAAAGTTCCTAATTTCCAGCTGGTATCTTTCTGTCCATAATTTAAACTAATTATAGCAAGTCCTACCGTCTACTGCCAACAGAAACAACGACTTCTCCTCTAATTGACTGCCTGTCAAATACTTAATACTTTCAAATACTTAATTTTGTTTCTAGAAATCAAAACAAGGATACTTTCCTTAAACAAGGAACTTTACCATATTTCTCAAACATGTTTTAAAAACAGCCCAACAGGGAGAATTATCCCGTTTTCTACCTTCGCTAACCAGCCACATAGGAAACAACAGGACTTTATAATTTTTGGACCAAATGGAATTTCTAACGGAAAAGCAGACCCAATTAGTAACCCCCTCTCGGCACACACAAATAATTAGTGACCCACTCTTGGGAACTGGTGAGAACCTGCTGGATCCCACCTCTGGTTTTGACTCTCGCCTTTGTTTCGTGGGCAGCCACGAGGTTGGAACACTCACCCCCCATACTCCGACGACGGCTCCTTCTCTGCCAGCCTTCCTTCTCTTTGCCCCCCTTATCTCCTGGACTGGGAGGAGATGACGTTTTATGTTCCGTGTCCAAAAAAGCAGTCTCCACTTTTCCCACAAGAGAATGGGGCACCGTGCCTGACAGAACCAAATGAAAGACAGCAATTAACACCAAAGTATAAGAAAAAGAGGAAGAGTTTGGATTGATACCCCACTTTTCCCTCCTTTAAGGAGACTCAAGGAGGTTTACAAACTCCTTTCCCTTCCTCTCCCCACAACAGTGCCAGATTCCCTGTTCAGACAATAAATCACTTGATTGGTTCAAGGCTTTTATTGAAGACATGTCAGGAACATAGAAAGAGAGTTCTGGCGAAAACCACGCGAAACTTGATAATATGAGTGTAAGGCAGTGGTGGGATCCAAAAATTTTAGTAACAGGTTCCCATGGTGGTGGGATTCAAACTGTGGCGTAGCGCCAATGGGGCTGGACGGGGCACGATGGGGGCGTGGCCGGACATTCCGGGGCGGGGCATTCCTAAGTGGGCTTGTGGCAAGGGGCGCGTATGCGCCGGTCCTTGGGCGGGAAACGAATGCACGCAGGCGCAGGCTGCCACACACGCCGGTGCACCTCCTGCTAGACTGCTTCAACTTCTGCGCACTACTGCTGAGAGGAGGGGCGTAACTAAGGCAAAAATCATGTGGCAAAATCACCAATTAGTAACCCCCTCTCGGCACACACAAATAATTAGTAACCTACTCTCGGGAACCTGTGAGAACCTGTTGGATCCCACCTCTGGTGTAAGGTCCCCACTCTTCCCAGCCCAGAGCTCCAAGGCCGTAGCTAGAAGTGATAACACAGCACCTGCAAAAGCGAAAGCGATTCCCCCCCCCCACCAACGGCATCATCATGACAAACAGACACCTTGTAAGGCAGGTGGGGCTGAGAGAGTTCAGAGAGAACCATGACTGGCTCAAGGTCACCCAGCAGGTAATACAAATGATCGAATAAACGTGATCAGCCTGAGTATACAGGCTGCAAGATCCTACTTTTCTTAGGGCAAAGTTTTTTGGGTTGTTTTTTTAAAAAATGGAGACACCAAAATGCCCTGTCCAGTTTTCAAGTCTAAGGCCCCTTCCGCACAGGCAGAATAATGCACTTTCAATCCCTTTTCAATGCACTTTGGGCGTTTCCCCACTTGCCACCACCCCCCTATGCCGCGCACTGCTCTCAGCGCACGTCATTTCTGGCGCGCGCCCGGGCTTCCCCACGACCCCGCGCAGAGTCATCAAAAGGCGCTGTTTGGAAGAGCGCCAGGAATGACCGCTTGCGTTAAGGTGGCTTAATGACAGCGAGCAGCGACCGGTAGCTTTCGTTGTGCGCTGCCCCTGAGCAATTATGAAGTGCCGGGGGACCAGCTACTTTCGCCTACGGTAGCGGCGCAGCTACTGGTAAGAATTAGAGGCATGCCCTTTGAAGCTGGATTTCACTGTGCGGAAGAGCAAAATCCACTTTCAAACAATTGTGAAAGTGGATTGAAAGTGCATTATCCTGCATGTGCGGAAGGGGCCTTAGACTTGCCAAGAGGGCATCGCCGTTCAAGAATACCTAAATATGGACAGATTATCGACGAGATTGAAAGAACTCCCACGAGAAAAGTTTTTGAAAACTTGGGGGAAGCTTATTATATATCTAGAAAAGAGTTCAAAGGATAAAATGATTGAAGAATATACAATACGAAATGGTTTACAAAATTATATTGCAATAAGTTAATCTGCAAAAAAGTTATATCATAGAATTAATTGTATACCTTTATTTAAGGGAAAAATAAACATGGATTCAGTTACTTAACAGGGGAAGTCCAAAGCAATAAGTATTAGGCAGTTACATCACAATAAAAGGGATAAAATCATGATTATGGGATATTGAAAGAGCCTAGATAAGATGATAAATTTATTTAAATTAAAATAGGAAGGACATATATTATTATTATTATTATTATTATTATTATTATTATTATTATTATTATTATTATTATTATTATTATTGTTGTTGTTGTTGTTGTTGTTGTTGTTGTTGTTGTTGTTGTTGTTGTTATTATTATTATTATTAATTAAACTTGCTATACCGCCCTATCCCCGAAGAGCTAACAAGTGATGAATCTTCACAAAATCATACAAAAACATAAAAATCTTAAAACAGGTACATTCTAAAATAGGGCCCACGAGACCCATATACCACCCTCTTCCACAAAATGAGGAGGGGTCCCAGTGATGTTAGGGGACCCTACTAGCAAGGAAGGGAAGGCGGGAGGGCATTATCGTACGACTGGAGCTCTCAAAGGCAGTCAGGATGGAATAATTAGGTTTTACAGGCCCTTGGAGACTCTCCAAAGGTCCGCCATGGGGAGCCGAATAGCTGATGGTAATGTGTTCCACCAGGCCGGTGCCAGGGCTGTAAAGGCCCTGGCCCGTGTGGAGGCCAGCCGCGTCATCGAGGGGCCAGGGATCTCCAGTAGATTCGCCTCTGCTGATCGCCGGGACATATGGGGTAATGCGGTTATGAAATACAAGGTATATTTGTAGGTTAAATATTAAAAATATGAAATGAAAAATAAGGTAGTATAGTATAGATATTTAAGTTAAATAAAGCTAAATAATAAATTACCAAAGAATAGTGAAGTAACTGATTTGATTTAGATGTATTGAATTATGTGTTATTGTTATGGGTAGTTGGGGGAGGATAGATTATGTCTGGGTAACTGTAAATGTGGGTCATTTGTTACTTGTTACATGTTAATATTTGTTGATGTCTTATGTGTTTCAATGGTTTCATGTATGTTTTATGTTCAGTGTGTTTTTTTTAAGAAGGAAATTAATAAAAAGTATTATGTAAAAAAAAAGAGAGAGGGCATCACCGTTCCATTTCCATCCAGCAGAGGGCAGCATGTACATTTTAGTGTGCACCCAAATCACACCTTTCTCACTAGGGGAAATGTTCAAACGGAAGAAATTAAGTTCACTTGGCAGAGCCATGCGGCCTCAGTTTGCCTTAGGAAGGGAGAGGGTATTTAACCCTACAGTCTTCACCTGGCTGCATTATTCAAAATGGGTCCTGCCTCTTTGCTACTAGCATTTTGATGGATAGGGAACATCTATATGACCAGCCTCTTCCACTTTAAAATCCTAACAAAACCAGGTGCCCAGTTTCAAACAGAGAAACAGAATGGAGGTTAAAGGGTTAAACCCCTTCTCATTTCCCTGCACGGCCCTGAGGCAGATGGAGGCATTTCAGGTCTGTGTCCTACGAAGGGATGTGCAATCTTCGCATTGTCAGTCTGAGCCCACGGAAACACCATGGAACAATGCCAGTTCTAGCAACCAGGAAGCTGGCGGATCCAAGTGGAGATTCCCCACTCCCCATTCACGTGGGGCCCCCAGAAGAATCAGACTCACCAATCTCCAACGCGTGAGCA
>NC_059430.1:128955584-129042439 GCF_021028975.2 Sphaerodactylus townsendi
CCGGCGTGTGTGGCAGCCTGCGCCTGCATGCATTCGTTTCCTGCCCAAGGACCGGTGCAGCAGCTGCGTCCTTGCCACAGCCCCGCCCAGGAATGCCCCACCCCTGGAATGCCCGGCCATGCCCCTGTCGTGCCCCGCCCAGCCCCATTGGCGCTACGCCACAATTTGAATCCCACCACCATGGGAACCTGTTACTAAAATTTTTGGATCCCACCACTGATTTACACCTAACCAAAAACAGCTTATGTCATTCTCCTGTCCTCCATTTTCCTCTCACAACGATCCTGTGAGGTAGGTTAGCCTGAGAGTGTGAAGCTGGATCAAGGTCATCCAGGGAGCTTCCACGGGATGAGTGGGAATTTGAACCTGGGTCTCCTAGACCAGTGATGGCGAACCTTTTATTTCTTATTTTTTTAATTTATTTTATTAAATTTCTATACCGCCCTTCCCCGAAGGGCTCAGAGACCAAGTGCCGGGGCAGACCAAGGGGAAACTGCACCCGGGGCACGCGTGCGCCTTGCACCCCTGCCATGCCCCAGTCCGCCACCGCCCTGCCCTGGAATGCCCCGGAAATGCCTGGAAATGCCGCCACGCCCCCATAACGCCCTTACCACGCCCCCGCAGGAGTGCATGCCCAGTGCCTCACGCACCCCTCGCCCCTTTGGCATTATGCCACTGTCGAGTGCCCAAACTGGGGCGACGGCACACGTGCCCACAAAGAGGGCTCTGAGTGCCATCTCTGGCATGCGTGCCATAGGTTCGCCACCACTGTCCTAGACCCTAATCCAGTGATGGCGAACCTTTTCGAGACCGAGTGCCCAAACTGCAACCCAAAACCCACTTATTTATCACAAAGTGCCAACATGGCAATTTAACCAGAATACTACGATTTTAGTTTAGAAAAAACGGTTGGCTCCGAGGCGTGCGTTACTCAGGAGTAAGCTTGGTGGTAGTCAGTGACTTTGCCTTGAAGCAACTGTGCAACTCTTCCGACGGGTAAATCACGACCCTAGGAGGGTTTACTCAGAAGCAAACCTCATTGCCAACAACTGAGCTTACTCCCAGGTAAAGGATCACGCTTTAGTTCTTCGCATGAAAATCAGTGTAGGTTTGCTGGCGCTTAACAGGGAGTTACCTACGCCAGCACCACAATACTGGAGTCTTAGGTTTAATGCTAATAATCGAGCCCAGCGGCCCAGGCCAGCCTAGTGTAAGGAATTCCATAGAAGCAGAAATAAAAGGCTTTTTGGATGTACCCCCCCCCCCCCAGGCGCCGCCCCCCCCCCCCCCCCCCCCCCCCCCCCCCCCCCCCCCCCCCCCCCCCCCCCCCCCCCAACCCCCCCCCCCCCCCCCCCCCCCCCCCCGGCCCCCCCCCTCCCCCCCCCCCCCCCCCCCACCACCCCCCCCCCCCCCCACCCCCCCCCCCCCCCCCCCCCCCCCCCCCCCCCCCCACCCCCACCCCACCCCCCCCCCCCCCCACCCCCCCCCCCCCCCACCCCCCCCCCCCCCCACCCCCCCCCCCCCCCACCCCCCCCCCCCCCCACCCCCCCCCCCCCCCACCCCCCCCCCCCCCCACCCCCCCCCCCCCCCACCCCCCCCCCCCCCCACCCCCCCCCCCCCCCACCCCCCCCCCCCCCCACCCCCCCCCCCCCCCACCCCCCCCCCCCCCCACCCCCCCCCCCCCCCACCCCCCCCCCCCCCCACCCCCCCCCCCCCCCACC
Source organism: Sphaerodactylus townsendi (assembly GCF_021028975.2). Classification (NCBI taxonomy): domain Eukaryota; kingdom Metazoa; phylum Chordata; class Lepidosauria; order Squamata; family Sphaerodactylidae; genus Sphaerodactylus; species Sphaerodactylus townsendi. The sequence continues at coordinate 128,957,306 of NC_059430.1, forward strand.
CCCCCCCCCCCCCACCCCCCCCCCCCCCCACCCCCCCCCCCCCCCACCCCCCCCCCCCCCCACCCCCCCCCCCCCCCACCCCCCCCCCCCCCCACCCCCCCCCCCCCCCACCCCCCCCCCCCCCCACCCCCCCCCCCCCCCACCCCCCCCCCCCCCCACCCCCCCCCCCCCCCACCCCCCCCCCCCCCCACCCCCCCCCCCCCCCACCCCCCCCCCCCCCCACCCCCCCCCCCCCCCACCCCCCCCCCCCCCCACCCCCCCCCCCCCCCACCCCCCCCCCCCCCCACCCCCCCCCCCCCCCACCCCCCCCCCCCCCCACCCCCCCCCCCCCCCACCCCCCCCCCCCCCCACCCCCCCCCCCCCCCACCCCCCCCCCCCCCCACCCCCCCCCCCCCCCACCCCCCCCCCCCCCCACCCCCCCCCCCCCCCACCCCCCCCCCCCCCCACCCCCCCCCCCCCCCACCCCCCCCCCCCCCCACCCCCCCCCCCCCCCACCCCCCCCCCCCCCCACCCCCCCCCCCCCCCACCCCCCCCCCCCCCCACCCCCCCCCCCCCCCACCCCCCCCCCCCCCCACCCCCCCCCCCCCCCACCCCCCCCCCCCCCCACCCCCCCCCCCCCCCACCCCCCCCCCCCCCCACCCCCCCCCCCCCCCACCCCCCCCCCCCCCCACCCCCCCCCCCCCCCACCCCCCCCCCCCCCCACCCCCCCCCCCCCCCACCCCCCCCCCCCCCCACCCCCCCCCCCCCCCACCCCCCCCCCCCCCCACCCCCCCCCCCCCCCACCCCCCCCCCCCCCCACCCCCCCCCCCCCCCACCCCCCCCCCCCCCCACCCCCCCCCCCCCCCACCCCCCCCCCCCCCCACCCCCCCCCCCCCCCACCCCCCCCCCCCCCCACCCCCCCCCCCCCCCACCCCCCCCCCCCCCCACCCCCCCCCCCCCCCACCCCCCCCCCCCCCCACCCCCCCCCCCCCCCACCCCCCCCCCCCCCCACCCCCCCCCCCCCCCACCCCCCCCCCCCCCCACCCCCCCCCCCCCCCACCCCCCCCCCCCCCCACCCCCCCCCCCCCCCACCCCCCCCCCCCCCCACCCCCCCCCCCCCCCACCCCCCCCCCCCCCCACCCCCCCCCCCCCCCACCCCCCCCCCCCCCCACCCCCCCCCCCCCCCACCCCCCCCCCCCCCCACCCCCCCCCCCCCCCACCCCCCCCCCCCCCCACCCCCCCCCCCCCCCACCCCCCCCCCCCCCCACCCCCCCCCCCCCCCACCCCCCCCCCCCCCCACCCCCCCCCCCCCCCACCCCCCCCCCCCCCCACCCCCCCCCCCCCCCACCCCCCCCCCCCCCCACCCCCCCCCCCCCCCACCCCCCCCCCCCCCCACCCCCCCCCCCCCCCACCCCCCCCCCCCCCCACCCCCCCCCCCCCCCACCCCCCCCCCCCCCCACCCCCCCCCCCCCCCACCCCCCCCCCCCCCCACCCCCCCCCCCCCCCACCCCCCCCCCCCCCCACCCCCCCCCCCCCCCACCCCCCCCCCCCCCCACCCCCCCCCCCCCCCACCCCCCCCCCCCCCCACCCCCCCCCCCCCCCACCCCCCCCCCCCCCCACCCCCCCCCCCCCCCACCCCCCCCCCCCCCCACCCCCCCCCCCCCCCACCCCCCCCCCCCCCCACCCCCCCCCCCCCCCACCCCCCCCCCCCCCCACCCCCCCCCCCCCCCACCCCCCCCCCCCCCCACCCCCCCCCCCCCCCACCCCCCCCCCCCCCCACCCCCCCCCCCCCCCACCCCCCCCCCCCCCCACCCCCCCCCCCCCCCACCCCCCCCCCCCCCCACCCCCCCCCCCCCCCACCCCCCCCCCCCCCCACCCCCCCCCCCCCCCACCCCCCCCCCCCCCCACCCCCCCCCCCCCCCACCCCCCCCCCCCCCCACCCCCCCCCCCCCCCACCCCCCCCCCCCCCCACCCCCCCCCCCCCCCACCCCCCCCCCCCCCCACCCCCCCCCCCCCCCACCCCCCCCCCCCCCCACCCCCCCCCCCCCCCACCCCCCCCCCCCCCCACCCCCCCCCCCCCCCACCCCCCCCCCCCCCCACCCCCCCCCCCCCCCACCCCCCCCCCCCCCCACCCCCCCCCCCCCCCACCCCCCCCCCCCCCCACCCCCCCCCCCCCCCACCCCCCCCCCCCCCCACCCCCCCCCCCCCCCACCCCCCCCCCCCCCCACCCCCCCCCCCCCCCACCCCCCCCCCCCCCCACCCCCCCCCCCCCCCACCCCCCCCCCCCCCCACCCCCCCCCCCCCCCACCCCCCCCCCCCCCCACCCCCCCCCCCCCCCACCCCCCCCCCCCCCCACCCCCCCCCCCCCCCACCCCCCCCCCCCCCCACCCCCCCCCCCCCCCACCCCCCCCCCCCCCCACCCCCCCCCCCCCCCACCCCCCCCCCCCCCCACCCCCCCCCCCCCCCACCCCCCCCCCCCCCCACCCCCCCCCCCCCCCACCCCCCCCCCCCCCCACCCCCCCCCCCCCCCACCCCCCCCCCCCCCCACCCCCCCCCCCCCCCACCCCCCCCCCCCCCCACCCCCCCCCCCCCCCACCCCCCCCCCCCCCCACCCCCCCCCCCCCCCACCCCCCCCCCCCCCCACCCCCCCCCCCCCCCACCCCCCCCCCCCCCCACCCCCCCCCCCCCCCACCCCCCCCCCCCCCCACCCCCCCCCCCCCCCACCCCCCCCCCCCCCCACCCCCCCCCCCCCCCACCCCCCCCCCCCCCCACCCCCCCCCCCCCCCACCCCCCCCCCCCCCCACCCCCCCCCCCCCCCACCCCCCCCCCCCCCCACCCCCCCCCCCCCCCACCCCCCCCCCCCCCCACCCCCCCCCCCCCCCACCCCCCCCCCCCCCCACCCCCCCCCCCCCCCACCCCCCCCCCCCCCCACCCCCCCCCCCCCCCACCCCCCCCCCCCCCCACCCCCCCCCCCCCCCACCCCCCCCCCCCCCCACCCCCCCCCCCCCCCACCCCCCCCCCCCCCCACCCCCCCCCCCCCCCACCCCCCCCCCCCCCCACCCCCCCCCCCCCCCACCCCCCCCCCCCCCCACCCCCCCCCCCCCCCACCCCCCCCCCCCCCCACCCCCCCCCCCCCCCACCCCCCCCCCCCCCCACCCCCCCCCCCCCCCACCCCCCCCCCCCCCCACCCCCCCCCCCCCCCACCCCCCCCCCCCCCCACCCCCCCCCCCCCCCACCCCCCCCCCCCCCCACCCCCCCCCCCCCCCACCCCCCCCCCCCCCCACCCCCCCCCCCCCCCACCCCCCCCCCCCCCCACCCCCCCCCCCCCCCACCCCCCCCCCCCCCCACCCCCCCCCCCCCCCACCCCCCCCCCCCCCCACCCCCCCCCCCCCCCACCCCCCCCCCCCCCCACCCCCCCCCCCCCCCACCCCCCCCCCCCCCCACCCCCCCCCCCCCCCACCCCCCCCCCCCCCCACCCCCCCCCCCCCCCACCCCCCCCCCCCCCCACCCCCCCCCCCCCCCACCCCCCCCCCCCCCCACCCCCCCCCCCCCCCACCCCCCCCCCCCCCCACCCCCCCCCCCCCCCACCCCCCCCCCCCCCCACCCCCCCCCCCCCCCACCCCCCCCCCCCCCCACCCCCCCCCCCCCCCACCCCCCCCCCCCCCCACCCCCCCCCCCCCCCACCCCCCCCCCCCCCCACCCCCCCCCCCCCCCACCCCCCCCCCCCCCCACCCCCCCCCCCCCCCACCCCCCCCCCCCCCCACCCCCCCCCCCCCCCACCCCCCCCCCCCCCCACCCCCCCCCCCCCCCACCCCCCCCCCCCCCCACCCCCCCCCCCCCCCACCCCCCCCCCCCCCCACCCCCCCCCCCCCCCACCCCCCCCCCCCCCCACCCCCCCCCCCCCCCACCCCCCCCCCCCCCCACCCCCCCCCCCCCCCACCCCCCCCCCCCCCCACCCCCCCCCCCCCCCACCCCCCCCCCCCCCCACCCCCCCCCCCCCCCACCCCCCCCCCCCCCCACCCCCCCCCCCCCCCACCCCCCCCCCCCCCCACCCCCCCCCCCCCCCACCCCCCCCCCCCCCCACCCCCCCCCCCCCCCACCCCCCCCCCCCCCCACCCCCCCCCCCCCCCACCCCCCCCCCCCCCCACCCCCCCCCCCCCCCACCCCCCCCCCCCCCCACCCCCCCCCCCCCCCACCCCCCCCCCCCCCCACCCCCCCCCCCCCCCACCCCCCCCCCCCCCCACCCCCCCCCCCCCCCACCCCCCCCCCCCCCCACCCCCCCCCCCCCCCACCCCCCCCCCCCCCCACCCCCCCCCCCCCCCACCCCCCCCCCCCCCCACCCCCCCCCCCCCCCACCCCCCCCCCCCCCCACCCCCCCCCCCCCCCACCCCCCCCCCCCCCCACCCCCCCCCCCCCCCACCCCCCCCCCCCCCCACCCCCCCCCCCCCCCACCCCCCCCCCCCCCCACCCCCCCCCCCCCCCACCCCCCCCCCCCCCCACCCCCCCCCCCCCCCACCCCCCCCCCCCCCCACCCCCCCCCCCCCCCACCCCCCCCCCCCCCCACCCCCCCCCCCCCCCACCCCCCCCCCCCCCCACCCCCCCCCCCCCCCACCCCCCCCCCCCCCCACCCCCCCCCCCCCCCACCCCCCCCCCCCCCCACCCCCCCCCCCCCCCACCCCCCCCCCCCCCCACCCCCCCCCCCCCCCACCCCCCCCCCCCCCCACCCCCCCCCCCCCCCACCCCCCCCCCCCCCCACCCCCCCCCCCCCCCACCCCCCCCCCCCCCCACCCCCCCCCCCCCCCACCCCCCCCCCCCCCCACCCCCCCCCCCCCCCACCCCCCCCCCCCCCCACCCCCCCCCCCCCCCACCCCCCCCCCCCCCCACCCCCCCCCCCCCCCACCCCCCCCCCCCCCCACCCCCCCCCCCCCCCACCCCCCCCCCCCCCCACCCCCCCCCCCCCCCACCCCCCCCCCCCCCCACCCCCCCCCCCCCCCACCCCCCCCCCCCCCCACCCCCCCCCCCCCCCACCCCCCCCCCCCCCCACCCCCCCCCCCCCCCACCCCCCCCCCCCCCCACCCCCCCCCCCCCCCACCCCCCCCCCCCCCCACCCCCCCCCCCCCCCACCCCCCCCCCCCCCCACCCCCCCCCCCCCCCACCCCCCCCCCCCCCCACCCCCCCCCCCCCCCACCCCCCCCCCCCCCCACCCCCCCCCCCCCCCACCCCCCCCCCCCCCCACCCCCCCCCCCCCCCACCCCCCCCCCCCCCCACCCCCCCCCCCCCCCACCCCCCCCCCCCCCCACCCCCCCCCCCCCCCACCCCCCCCCCCCCCCACCCCCCCCCCCCCCCACCCCCCCCCCCCCCCACCCCCCCCCCCCCCCACCCCCCCCCCCCCCCACCCCCCCCCCCCCCCACCCCCCCCCCCCCCCACCCCCCCCCCCCCCCACCCCCCCCCCCCCCCACCCCCCCCCCCCCCCACCCCCCCCCCCCCCCACCCCCCCCCCCCCCCACCCCCCCCCCCCCCCACCCCCCCCCCCCCCCACCCCCCCCCCCCCCCACCCCCCCCCCCCCCCACCCCCCCCCCCCCCCACCCCCCCCCCCCCCCACCCCCCCCCCCCCCCACCCCCCCCCCCCCCCACCCCCCCCCCCCCCCACCCCCCCCCCCCCCCACCCCCCCCCCCCCCCACCCCCCCCCCCCCCCACCCCCCCCCCCCCCCACCCCCCCCCCCCCCCACCCCCCCCCCCCCCCACCCCCCCCCCCCCCCACCCCCCCCCCCCCCCACCCCCCCCCCCCCCCACCCCCCCCCCCCCCCACCCCCCCCCCCCCCCACCCCCCCCCCCCCCCACCCCCCCCCCCCCCCACCCCCCCCCCCCCCCACCCCCCCCCCCCCCCACCCCCCCCCCCCCCCACCCCCCCCCCCCCCCACCCCCCCCCCCCCCCACCCCCCCCCCCCCCCACCCCCCCCCCCCCCCACCCCCCCCCCCCCCCACCCCCCCCCCCCCCCACCCCCCCCCCCCCCCACCCCCCCCCCCCCCCACCCCCCCCCCCCCCCACCCCCCCCCCCCCCCACCCCCCCCCCCCCCCACCCCCCCCCCCCCCCACCCCCCCCCCCCCCCACCCCCCCCCCCCCCCACCCCCCCCCCCCCCCACCCCCCCCCCCCCCCACCCCCCCCCCCCCCCACCCCCCCCCCCCCCCACCCCCCCCCCCCCCCACCCCCCCCCCCCCCCACCCCCCCCCCCCCCCACCCCCCCCCCCCCCCACCCCCCCCCCCCCCCACCCCCCCCCCCCCCCACCCCCCCCCCCCCCCACCCCCCCCCCCCCCCACCCCCCCCCCCCCCCACCCCCCCCCCCCCCCACCCCCCCCCCCCCCCACCCCCCCCCCCCCCCACCCCCCCCCCCCCCCACCCCCCCCCCCCCCCACCCCCCCCCCCCCCCACCCCCCCCCCCCCCCACCCCCCCCCCCCCCCACCCCCCCCCCCCCCCACCCCCCCCCCCCCCCACCCCCCCCCCCCCCCACCCCCCCCCCCCCCCACCCCCCCCCCCCCCCACCCCCCCCCCCCCCCACCCCCCCCCCCCCCCACCCCCCCCCCCCCCCACCCCCCCCCCCCCCCACCCCCCCCCCCCCCCACCCCCCCCCCCCCCCACCCCCCCCCCCCCCCACCCCCCCCCCCCCCCACCCCCCCCCCCCCCCACCCCCCCCCCCCCCCACCCCCCCCCCCCCCCACCCCCCCCCCCCCCCACCCCCCCCCCCCCCCACCCCCCCCCCCCCCCACCCCCCCCCCCCCCCACCCCCCCCCCCCCCCACCCCCCCCCCCCCCCACCCCCCCCCCCCCCCACCCCCCCCCCCCCCCACCCCCCCCCCCCCCCACCCCCCCCCCCCCCCACCCCCCCCCCCCCCCACCCCCCCCCCCCCCCACCCCCCCCCCCCCCCACCCCCCCCCCCCCCCACCCCCCCCCCCCCCCACCCCCCCCCCCCCCCACCCCCCCCCCCCCCCACCCCCCCCCCCCCCCACCCCCCCCCCCCCCCACCCCCCCCCCCCCCCACCCCCCCCCCCCCCCACCCCCCCCCCCCCCCACCCCCCCCCCCCCCCACCCCCCCCCCCCCCCACCCCCCCCCCCCCCCACCCCCCCCCCCCCCCACCCCCCCCCCCCCCCACCCCCCCCCCCCCCCACCCCCCCCCCCCCCCACCCCCCCCCCCCCCCACCCCCCCCCCCCCCCACCCCCCCCCCCCCCCACCCCCCCCCCCCCCCACCCCCCCCCCCCCCCACCCCCCCCCCCCCCCACCCCCCCCCCCCCCCACCCCCCCCCCCCCCCACCCCCCCCCCCCCCCACCCCCCCCCCCCCCCACCCCCCCCCCCCCCCACCCCCCCCCCCCCCCACCCCCCCCCCCCCCCACCCCCCCCCCCCCCCACCCCCCCCCCCCCCCACCCCCCCCCCCCCCCACCCCCCCCCCCCCCCACCCCCCCCCCCCCCCACCCCCCCCCCCCCCCACCCCCCCCCCCCCCCACCCCCCCCCCCCCCCACCCCCCCCCCCCCCCACCCCCCCCCCCCCCCACCCCCCCCCCCCCCCACCCCCCCCCCCCCCCACCCCCCCCCCCCCCCACCCCCCCCCCCCCCCACCCCCCCCCCCCCCCACCCCCCCCCCCCCCCACCCCCCCCCCCCCCCACCCCCCCCCCCCCCCACCCCCCCCCCCCCCCACCCCCCCCCCCCCCCACCCCCCCCCCCCCCCACCCCCCCCCCCCCCCACCCCCCCCCCCCCCCACCCCCCCCCCCCCCCACCCCCCCCCCCCCCCACCCCCCCCCCCCCCCACCCCCCCCCCCCCCCACCCCCCCCCCCCCCCACCCCCCCCCCCCCCCACCCCCCCCCCCCCCCACCCCCCCCCCCCCCCACCCCCCCCCCCCCCCACCCCCCCCCCCCCCCACCCCCCCCCCCCCCCACCCCCCCCCCCCCCCACCCCCCCCCCCCCCCACCCCCCCCCCCCCCCACCCCCCCCCCCCCCCACCCCCCCCCCCCCCCACCCCCCCCCCCCCCCACCCCCCCCCCCCCCCACCCCCCCCCCCCCCCACCCCCCCCCCCCCCCACCCCCCCCCCCCCCCACCCCCCCCCCCCCCCACCCCCCCCCCCCCCCACCCCCCCCCCCCCCCACCCCCCCCCCCCCCCACCCCCCCCCCCCCCCACCCCCCCCCCCCCCCACCCCCCCCCCCCCCCACCCCCCCCCCCCCCCACCCCCCCCCCCCCCCACCCCCCCCCCCCCCCACCCCCCCCCCCCCCCACCCCCCCCCCCCCCCACCCCCCCCCCCCCCCACCCCCCCCCCCCCCCACCCCCCCCCCCCCCCACCCCCCCCCCCCCCCACCCCCCCCCCCCCCCACCCCCCCCCCCCCCCACCCCCCCCCCCCCCCACCCCCCCCCCCCCCCACCCCCCCCCCCCCCCACCCCCCCCCCCCCCCACCCCCCCCCCCCCCCACCCCCCCCCCCCCCCACCCCCCCCCCCCCCCACCCCCCCCCCCCCCCACCCCCCCCCCCCCCCACCCCCCCCCCCCCCCACCCCCCCCCCCCCCCACCCCCCCCCCCCCCCACCCCCCCCCCCCCCCACCCCCCCCCCCCCCCACCCCCCCCCCCCCCCACCCCCCCCCCCCCCCACCCCCCCCCCCCCCCACCCCCCCCCCCCCCCACCCCCCCCCCCCCCCACCCCCCCCCCCCCCCACCCCCCCCCCCCCCCACCCCCCCCCCCCCCCACCCCCCCCCCCCCCCACCCCCCCCCCCCCCCACCCCCCCCCCCCCCCACCCCCCCCCCCCCCCACCCCCCCCCCCCCCCACCCCCCCCCCCCCCCACCCCCCCCCCCCCCCACCCCCCCCCCCCCCCACCCCCCCCCCCCCCCACCCCCCCCCCCCCCCACCCCCCCCCCCCCCCACCCCCCCCCCCCCCCACCCCCCCCCCCCCCCACCCCCCCCCCCCCCCACCCCCCCCCCCCCCCACCCCCCCCCCCCCCCACCCCCCCCCCCCCCCACCCCCCCCCCCCCCCACCCCCCCCCCCCCCCACCCCCCCCCCCCCCCACCCCCCCCCCCCCCCACCCCCCCCCCCCCCCACCCCCCCCCCCCCCCACCCCCCCCCCCCCCCACCCCCCCCCCCCCCCACCCCCCCCCCCCCCCACCCCCCCCCCCCCCCACCCCCCCCCCCCCCCACCCCCCCCCCCCCCCACCCCCCCCCCCCCCCACCCCCCCCCCCCCCCACCCCCCCCCCCCCCCACCCCCCCCCCCCCCCACCCCCCCCCCCCCCCACCCCCCCCCCCCCCCACCCCCCCCCCCCCCCACCCCCCCCCCCCCCCACCCCCCCCCCCCCCCACCCCCCCCCCCCCCCACCCCCCCCCCCCCCCACCCCCCCCCCCCCCCACCCCCCCCCCCCCCCACCCCCCCCCCCCCCCACCCCCCCCCCCCCCCACCCCCCCCCCCCCCCACCCCCCCCCCCCCCCACCCCCCCCCCCCCCCACCCCCCCCCCCCCCCACCCCCCCCCCCCCCCACCCCCCCCCCCCCCCACCCCCCCCCCCCCCCACCCCCCCCCCCCCCCACCCCCCCCCCCCCCCACCCCCCCCCCCCCCCACCCCCCCCCCCCCCCACCCCCCCCCCCCCCCACCCCCCCCCCCCCCCACCCCCCCCCCCCCCCACCCCCCCCCCCCCCCACCCCCCCCCCCCCCCACCCCCCCCCCCCCCCACCCCCCCCCCCCCCCACCCCCCCCCCCCCCCACCCCCCCCCCCCCCCACCCCCCCCCCCCCCCACCCCCCCCCCCCCCCACCCCCCCCCCCCCCCACCCCCCCCCCCCCCCACCCCCCCCCCCCCCCACCCCCCCCCCCCCCCACCCCCCCCCCCCCCCACCCCCCCCCCCCCCCACCCCCCCCCCCCCCCACCCCCCCCCCCCCCCACCCCCCCCCCCCCCCACCCCCCCCCCCCCCCACCCCCCCCCCCCCCCACCCCCCCCCCCCCCCACCCCCCCCCCCCCCCACCCCCCCCCCCCCCCACCCCCCCCCCCCCCCACCCCCCCCCCCCCCCACCCCCCCCCCCCCCCACCCCCCCCCCCCCCCACCCCCCCCCCCCCCCACCCCCCCCCCCCCCCACCCCCCCCCCCCCCCACCCCCCCCCCCCCCCACCCCCCCCCCCCCCCACCCCCCCCCCCCCCCACCCCCCCCCCCCCCCACCCCCCCCCCCCCCCACCCCCCCCCCCCCCCACCCCCCCCCCCCCCCACCCCCCCCCCCCCCCACCCCCCCCCCCCCCCACCCCCCCCCCCCCCCACCCCCCCCCCCCCCCACCCCCCCCCCCCCCCACCCCCCCCCCCCCCCACCCCCCCCCCCCCCCACCCCCCCCCCCCCCCACCCCCCCCCCCCCCCACCCCCCCCCCCCCCCACCCCCCCCCCCCCCCACCCCCCCCCCCCCCCACCCCCCCCCCCCCCCACCCCCCCCCCCCCCCACCCCCCCCCCCCCCCACCCCCCCCCCCCCCCACCCCCCCCCCCCCCCACCCCCCCCCCCCCCCACCCCCCCCCCCCCCCACCCCCCCCCCCCCCCACCCCCCCCCCCCCCCACCCCCCCCCCCCCCCACCCCCCCCCCCCCCCACCCCCCCCCCCCCCCACCCCCCCCCCCCCCCACCCCCCCCCCCCCCCACCCCCCCCCCCCCCCACCCCCCCCCCCCCCCACCCCCCCCCCCCCCCACCCCCCCCCCCCCCCACCCCCCCCCCCCCCCACCCCCCCCCCCCCCCACCCCCCCCCCCCCCCACCCCCCCCCCCCCCCACCCCCCCCCCCCCCCACCCCCCCCCCCCCCCACCCCCCCCCCCCCCCACCCCCCCCCCCCCCCACCCCCCCCCCCCCCCACCCCCCCCCCCCCCCACCCCCCCCCCCCCCCACCCCCCCCCCCCCCCACCCCCCCCCCCCCCCACCCCCCCCCCCCCCCACCCCCCCCCCCCCCCACCCCCCCCCCCCCCCACCCCCCCCCCCCCCCACCCCCCCCCCCCCCCACCCCCCCCCCCCCCCACCCCCCCCCCCCCCCACCCCCCCCCCCCCCCACCCCCCCCCCCCCCCACCCCCCCCCCCCCCCACCCCCCCCCCCCCCCACCCCCCCCCCCCCCCACCCCCCCCCCCCCCCACCCCCCCCCCCCCCCACCCCCCCCCCCCCCCACCCCCCCCCCCCCCCACCCCCCCCCCCCCCCACCCCCCCCCCCCCCCACCCCCCCCCCCCCCCACCCCCCCCCCCCCCCACCCCCCCCCCCCCCCACCCCCCCCCCCCCCCACCCCCCCCCCCCCCCACCCCCCCCCCCCCCCACCCCCCCCCCCCCCCACCCCCCCCCCCCCCCACCCCCCCCCCCCCCCACCCCCCCCCCCCCCCACCCCCCCCCCCCCCCACCCCCCCCCCCCCCCACCCCCCCCCCCCCCCACCCCCCCCCCCCCCCACCCCCCCCCCCCCCCACCCCCCCCCCCCCCCACCCCCCCCCCCCCCCACCCCCCCCCCCCCCCACCCCCCCCCCCCCCCACCCCCCCCCCCCCCCACCCCCCCCCCCCCCCACCCCCCCCCCCCCCCACCCCCCCCCCCCCCCACCCCCCCCCCCCCCCACCCCCCCCCCCCCCCACCCCCCCCCCCCCCCACCCCCCCCCCCCCCCACCCCCCCCCCCCCCCACCCCCCCCCCCCCCCACCCCCCCCCCCCCCCACCCCCCCCCCCCCCCACCCCCCCCCCCCCCCACCCCCCCCCCCCCCCACCCCCCCCCCCCCCCACCCCCCCCCCCCCCCACCCCCCCCCCCCCCCACCCCCCCCCCCCCCCACCCCCCCCCCCCCCCACCCCCCCCCCCCCCCACCCCCCCCCCCCCCCACCCCCCCCCCCCCCCACCCCCCCCCCCCCCCACCCCCCCCCCCCCCCACCCCCCCCCCCCCCCACCCCCCCCCCCCCCCACCCCCCCCCCCCCCCACCCCCCCCCCCCCCCACCCCCCCCCCCCCCCACCCCCCCCCCCCCCCACCCCCCCCCCCCCCCACCCCCCCCCCCCCCCACCCCCCCCCCCCCCCACCCCCCCCCCCCCCCACCCCCCCCCCCCCCCACCCCCCCCCCCCCCCACCCCCCCCCCCCCCCACCCCCCCCCCCCCCCACCCCCCCCCCCCCCCACCCCCCCCCCCCCCCACCCCCCCCCCCCCCCACCCCCCCCCCCCCCCACCCCCCCCCCCCCCCACCCCCCCCCCCCCCCACCCCCCCCCCCCCCCACCCCCCCCCCCCCCCACCCCCCCCCCCCCCCACCCCCCCCCCCCCCCACCCCCCCCCCCCCCCACCCCCCCCCCCCCCCACCCCCCCCCCCCCCCACCCCCCCCCCCCCCCACCCCCCCCCCCCCCCACCCCCCCCCCCCCCCACCCCCCCCCCCCCCCACCCCCCCCCCCCCCCACCCCCCCCCCCCCCCACCCCCCCCCCCCCCCACCCCCCCCCCCCCCCACCCCCCCCCCCCCCCACCCCCCCCCCCCCCCACCCCCCCCCCCCCCCACCCCCCCCCCCCCCCACCCCCCCCCCCCCCCACCCCCCCCCCCCCCCACCCCCCCCCCCCCCCACCCCCCCCCCCCCCCACCCCCCCCCCCCCCCACCCCCCCCCCCCCCCACCCCCCCCCCCCCCCACCCCCCCCCCCCCCCACCCCCCCCCCCCCCCACCCCCCCCCCCCCCCACCCCCCCCCCCCCCCACCCCCCCCCCCCCCCACCCCCCCCCCCCCCCACCCCCCCCCCCCCCCACCCCCCCCCCCCCCCACCCCCCCCCCCCCCCACCCCCCCCCCCCCCCACCCCCCCCCCCCCCCACCCCCCCCCCCCCCCACCCCCCCCCCCCCCCACCCCCCCCCCCCCCCACCCCCCCCCCCCCCCACCCCCCCCCCCCCCCACCCCCCCCCCCCCCCACCCCCCCCCCCCCCCACCCCCCCCCCCCCCCACCCCCCCCCCCCCCCACCCCCCCCCCCCCCCACCCCCCCCCCCCCCCACCCCCCCCCCCCCCCACCCCCCCCCCCCCCCACCCCCCCCCCCCCCCACCCCCCCCCCCCCCCACCCCCCCCCCCCCCCACCCCCCCCCCCCCCCACCCCCCCCCCCCCCCACCCCCCCCCCCCCCCACCCCCCCCCCCCCCCACCCCCCCCCCCCCCCACCCCCCCCCCCCCCCACCCCCCCCCCCCCCCACCCCCCCCCCCCCCCACCCCCCCCCCCCCCCACCCCCCCCCCCCCCCACCCCCCCCCCCCCCCACCCCCCCCCCCCCCCACCCCCCCCCCCCCCCACCCCCCCCCCCCCCCACCCCCCCCCCCCCCCACCCCCCCCCCCCCCCACCCCCCCCCCCCCCCACCCCCCCCCCCCCCCACCCCCCCCCCCCCCCACCCCCCCCCCCCCCCACCCCCCCCCCCCCCCACCCCCCCCCCCCCCCACCCCCCCCCCCCCCCACCCCCCCCCCCCCCCACCCCCCCCCCCCCCCACCCCCCCCCCCCCCCACCCCCCCCCCCCCCCACCCCCCCCCCCCCCCACCCCCCCCCCCCCCCACCCCCCCCCCCCCCCACCCCCCCCCCCCCCCACCCCCCCCCCCCCCCACCCCCCCCCCCCCCCACCCCCCCCCCCCCCCACCCCCCCCCCCCCCCACCCCCCCCCCCCCCCACCCCCCCCCCCCCCCACCCCCCCCCCCCCCCACCCCCCCCCCCCCCCACCCCCCCCCCCCCCCACCCCCCCCCCCCCCCACCCCCCCCCCCCCCCACCCCCCCCCCCCCCCACCCCCCCCCCCCCCCACCCCCCCCCCCCCCCACCCCCCCCCCCCCCCACCCCCCCCCCCCCCCACCCCCCCCCCCCCCCACCCCCCCCCCCCCCCACCCCCCCCCCCCCCCACCCCCCCCCCCCCCCACCCCCCCCCCCCCCCACCCCCCCCCCCCCCCACCCCCCCCCCCCCCCACCCCCCCCCCCCCCCACCCCCCCCCCCCCCCACCCCCCCCCCCCCCCACCCCCCCCCCCCCCCACCCCCCCCCCCCCCCACCCCCCCCCCCCCCCACCCCCCCCCCCCCCCACCCCCCCCCCCCCCCACCCCCCCCCCCCCCCACCCCCCCCCCCCCCCACCCCCCCCCCCCCCCACCCCCCCCCCCCCCCACCCCCCCCCCCCCCCACCCCCCCCCCCCCCCACCCCCCCCCCCCCCCACCCCCCCCCCCCCCCACCCCCCCCCCCCCCCACCCCCCCCCCCCCCCACCCCCCCCCCCCCCCACCCCCCCCCCCCCCCACCCCCCCCCCCCCCCACCCCCCCCCCCCCCCACCCCCCCCCCCCCCCACCCCCCCCCCCCCCCACCCCCCCCCCCCCCCACCCCCCCCCCCCCCCACCCCCCCCCCCCCCCACCCCCCCCCCCCCCCACCCCCCCCCCCCCCCACCCCCCCCCCCCCCCACCCCCCCCCCCCCCCACCCCCCCCCCCCCCCACCCCCCCCCCCCCCCACCCCCCCCCCCCCCCACCCCCCCCCCCCCCCACCCCCCCCCCCCCCCACCCCCCCCCCCCCCCACCCCCCCCCCCCCCCACCCCCCCCCCCCCCCACCCCCCCCCCCCCCCACCCCCCCCCCCCCCCACCCCCCCCCCCCCCCACCCCCCCCCCCCCCCACCCCCCCCCCCCCCCACCCCCCCCCCCCCCCACCCCCCCCCCCCCCCACCCCCCCCCCCCCCCACCCCCCCCCCCCCCCACCCCCCCCCCCCCCCACCCCCCCCCCCCCCCACCCCCCCCCCCCCCCACCCCCCCCCCCCCCCACCCCCCCCCCCCCCCACCCCCCCCCCCCCCCACCCCCCCCCCCCCCCACCCCCCCCCCCCCCCACCCCCCCCCCCCCCCACCCCCCCCCCCCCCCACCCCCCCCCCCCCCCACCCCCCCCCCCCCCCACCCCCCCCCCCCCCCACCCCCCCCCCCCCCCACCCCCCCCCCCCCCCACCCCCCCCCCCCCCCACCCCCCCCCCCCCCCACCCCCCCCCCCCCCCACCCCCCCCCCCCCCCACCCCCCCCCCCCCCCACCCCCCCCCCCCCCCACCCCCCCCCCCCCCCACCCCCCCCCCCCCCCACCCCCCCCCCCCCCCACCCCCCCCCCCCCCCACCCCCCCCCCCCCCCACCCCCCCCCCCCCCCACCCCCCCCCCCCCCCACCCCCCCCCCCCCCCACCCCCCCCCCCCCCCACCCCCCCCCCCCCCCACCCCCCCCCCCCCCCACCCCCCCCCCCCCCCACCCCCCCCCCCCCCCACCCCCCCCCCCCCCCACCCCCCCCCCCCCCCACCCCCCCCCCCCCCCACCCCCCCCCCCCCCCACCCCCCCCCCCCCCCACCCCCCCCCCCCCCCACCCCCCCCCCCCCCCACCCCCCCCCCCCCCCACCCCCCCCCCCCCCCACCCCCCCCCCCCCCCACCCCCCCCCCCCCCCACCCCCCCCCCCCCCCACCCCCCCCCCCCCCCACCCCCCCCCCCCCCCACCCCCCCCCCCCCCCACCCCCCCCCCCCCCCACCCCCCCCCCCCCCCACCCCCCCCCCCCCCCACCCCCCCCCCCCCCCACCCCCCCCCCCCCCCACCCCCCCCCCCCCCCACCCCCCCCCCCCCCCACCCCCCCCCCCCCCCACCCCCCCCCCCCCCCACCCCCCCCCCCCCCCACCCCCCCCCCCCCCCACCCCCCCCCCCCCCCACCCCCCCCCCCCCCCACCCCCCCCCCCCCCCACCCCCCCCCCCCCCCACCCCCCCCCCCCCCCACCCCCCCCCCCCCCCACCCCCCCCCCCCCCCACCCCCCCCCCCCCCCACCCCCCCCCCCCCCCACCCCCCCCCCCCCCCACCCCCCCCCCCCCCCACCCCCCCCCCCCCCCACCCCCCCCCCCCCCCACCCCCCCCCCCCCCCACCCCCCCCCCCCCCCACCCCCCCCCCCCCCCACCCCCCCCCCCCCCCACCCCCCCCCCCCCCCACCCCCCCCCCCCCCCACCCCCCCCCCCCCCCACCCCCCCCCCCCCCCACCCCCCCCCCCCCCCACCCCCCCCCCCCCCCACCCCCCCCCCCCCCCACCCCCCCCCCCCCCCACCCCCCCCCCCCCCCACCCCCCCCCCCCCCCACCCCCCCCCCCCCCCACCCCCCCCCCCCCCCACCCCCCCCCCCCCCCACCCCCCCCCCCCCCCACCCCCCCCCCCCCCCACCCCCCCCCCCCCCCACCCCCCCCCCCCCCCACCCCCCCCCCCCCCCACCCCCCCCCCCCCCCACCCCCCCCCCCCCCCACCCCCCCCCCCCCCCACCCCCCCCCCCCCCCACCCCCCCCCCCCCCCACCCCCCCCCCCCCCCACCCCCCCCCCCCCCCACCCCCCCCCCCCCCCACCCCCCCCCCCCCCCACCCCCCCCCCCCCCCACCCCCCCCCCCCCCCACCCCCCCCCCCCCCCACCCCCCCCCCCCCCCACCCCCCCCCCCCCCCACCCCCCCCCCCCCCCACCCCCCCCCCCCCCCACCCCCCCCCCCCCCCACCCCCCCCCCCCCCCACCCCCCCCCCCCCCCACCCCCCCCCCCCCCCACCCCCCCCCCCCCCCACCCCCCCCCCCCCCCACCCCCCCCCCCCCCCACCCCCCCCCCCCCCCACCCCCCCCCCCCCCCACCCCCCCCCCCCCCCACCCCCCCCCCCCCCCACCCCCCCCCCCCCCCACCCCCCCCCCCCCCCACCCCCCCCCCCCCCCACCCCCCCCCCCCCCCACCCCCCCCCCCCCCCACCCCCCCCCCCCCCCACCCCCCCCCCCCCCCACCCCCCCCCCCCCCCACCCCCCCCCCCCCCCACCCCCCCCCCCCCCCACCCCCCCCCCCCCCCACCCCCCCCCCCCCCCACCCCCCCCCCCCCCCACCCCCCCCCCCCCCCACCCCCCCCCCCCCCCACCCCCCCCCCCCCCCACCCCCCCCCCCCCCCACCCCCCCCCCCCCCCACCCCCCCCCCCCCCCACCCCCCCCCCCCCCCACCCCCCCCCCCCCCCACCCCCCCCCCCCCCCACCCCCCCCCCCCCCCACCCCCCCCCCCCCCCACCCCCCCCCCCCCCCACCCCCCCCCCCCCCCACCCCCCCCCCCCCCCACCCCCCCCCCCCCCCACCCCCCCCCCCCCCCACCCCCCCCCCCCCCCACCCCCCCCCCCCCCCACCCCCCCCCCCCCCCACCCCCCCCCCCCCCCACCCCCCCCCCCCCCCACCCCCCCCCCCCCCCACCCCCCCCCCCCCCCACCCCCCCCCCCCCCCACCCCCCCCCCCCCCCACCCCCCCCCCCCCCCACCCCCCCCCCCCCCCACCCCCCCCCCCCCCCACCCCCCCCCCCCCCCACCCCCCCCCCCCCCCACCCCCCCCCCCCCCCACCCCCCCCCCCCCCCACCCCCCCCCCCCCCCACCCCCCCCCCCCCCCACCCCCCCCCCCCCCCACCCCCCCCCCCCCCCACCCCCCCCCCCCCCCACCCCCCCCCCCCCCCACCCCCCCCCCCCCCCACCCCCCCCCCCCCCCACCCCCCCCCCCCCCCACCCCCCCCCCCCCCCACCCCCCCCCCCCCCCACCCCCCCCCCCCCCCACCCCCCCCCCCCCCCACCCCCCCCCCCCCCCACCCCCCCCCCCCCCCACCCCCCCCCCCCCCCACCCCCCCCCCCCCCCACCCCCCCCCCCCCCCACCCCCCCCCCCCCCCACCCCCCCCCCCCCCCACCCCCCCCCCCCCCCACCCCCCCCCCCCCCCACCCCCCCCCCCCCCCACCCCCCCCCCCCCCCACCCCCCCCCCCCCCCACCCCCCCCCCCCCCCACCCCCCCCCCCCCCCACCCCCCCCCCCCCCCACCCCCCCCCCCCCCCACCCCCCCCCCCCCCCACCCCCCCCCCCCCCCACCCCCCCCCCCCCCCACCCCCCCCCCCCCCCACCCCCCCCCCCCCCCACCCCCCCCCCCCCCCACCCCCCCCCCCCCCCACCCCCCCCCCCCCCCACCCCCCCCCCCCCCCACCCCCCCCCCCCCCCACCCCCCCCCCCCCCCACCCCCCCCCCCCCCCACCCCCCCCCCCCCCCACCCCCCCCCCCCCCCACCCCCCCCCCCCCCCACCCCCCCCCCCCCCCACCCCCCCCCCCCCCCACCCCCCCCCCCCCCCACCCCCCCCCCCCCCCACCCCCCCCCCCCCCCACCCCCCCCCCCCCCCACCCCCCCCCCCCCCCACCCCCCCCCCCCCCCACCCCCCCCCCCCCCCACCCCCCCCCCCCCCCACCCCCCCCCCCCCCCACCCCCCCCCCCCCCCACCCCCCCCCCCCCCCACCCCCCCCCCCCCCCACCCCCCCCCCCCCCCACCCCCCCCCCCCCCCACCCCCCCCCCCCCCCACCCCCCCCCCCCCCCACCCCCCCCCCCCCCCACCCCCCCCCCCCCCCACCCCCCCCCCCCCCCACCCCCCCCCCCCCCCACCCCCCCCCCCCCCCACCCCCCCCCCCCCCCACCCCCCCCCCCCCCCACCCCCCCCCCCCCCCACCCCCCCCCCCCCCCACCCCCCCCCCCCCCCACCCCCCCCCCCCCCCACCCCCCCCCCCCCCCACCCCCCC
Organism: Sphaerodactylus townsendi; assembly: GCF_021028975.2. Lineage (NCBI taxonomy): Eukaryota > Metazoa > Chordata > Lepidosauria > Squamata > Sphaerodactylidae > Sphaerodactylus > Sphaerodactylus townsendi. The sequence goes on from NC_059430.1 coordinate 128,975,855, forward strand.
CCCCCCCCACCCCCCCCCCCCCCCACCCCCCCCCCCCCCCACCCCCCCCCCCCCCCACCCCCCCCCCCCCCCACCCCCCCCCCCCCCCACCCCCCCCCCCCCCCACCCCCCCCCCCCCCCACCCCCCCCCCCCCCCACCCCCCCCCCCCCCCACCCCCCCCCCCCCCCACCCCCCCCCCCCCCCACCCCCCCCCCCCCCCACCCCCCCCCCCCCCCACCCCCCCCCCCCCCCACCCCCCCCCCCCCCCACCCCCCCCCCCCCCCACCCCCCCCCCCCCCCACCCCCCCCCCCCCCCACCCCCCCCCCCCCCCACCCCCCCCCCCCCCCACCCCCCCCCCCCCCCACCCCCCCCCCCCCCCACCCCCCCCCCCCCCCACCCCCCCCCCCCCCCACCCCCCCCCCCCCCCACCCCCCCCCCCCCCCACCCCCCCCCCCCCCCACCCCCCCCCCCCCCCACCCCCCCCCCCCCCCACCCCCCCCCCCCCCCACCCCCCCCCCCCCCCACCCCCCCCCCCCCCCACCCCCCCCCCCCCCCACCCCCCCCCCCCCCCACCCCCCCCCCCCCCCACCCCCCCCCCCCCCCACCCCCCCCCCCCCCCACCCCCCCCCCCCCCCACCCCCCCCCCCCCCCACCCCCCCCCCCCCCCACCCCCCCCCCCCCCCACCCCCCCCCCCCCCCACCCCCCCCCCCCCCCACCCCCCCCCCCCCCCACCCCCCCCCCCCCCCACCCCCCCCCCCCCCCACCCCCCCCCCCCCCCACCCCCCCCCCCCCCCACCCCCCCCCCCCCCCACCCCCCCCCCCCCCCACCCCCCCCCCCCCCCACCCCCCCCCCCCCCCACCCCCCCCCCCCCCCACCCCCCCCCCCCCCCACCCCCCCCCCCCCCCACCCCCCCCCCCCCCCACCCCCCCCCCCCCCCACCCCCCCCCCCCCCCACCCCCCCCCCCCCCCACCCCCCCCCCCCCCCACCCCCCCCCCCCCCCACCCCCCCCCCCCCCCACCCCCCCCCCCCCCCACCCCCCCCCCCCCCCACCCCCCCCCCCCCCCACCCCCCCCCCCCCCCACCCCCCCCCCCCCCCACCCCCCCCCCCCCCCACCCCCCCCCCCCCCCACCCCCCCCCCCCCCCACCCCCCCCCCCCCCCACCCCCCCCCCCCCCCACCCCCCCCCCCCCCCACCCCCCCCCCCCCCCACCCCCCCCCCCCCCCACCCCCCCCCCCCCCCACCCCCCCCCCCCCCCACCCCCCCCCCCCCCCACCCCCCCCCCCCCCCACCCCCCCCCCCCCCCACCCCCCCCCCCCCCCACCCCCCCCCCCCCCCACCCCCCCCCCCCCCCACCCCCCCCCCCCCCCACCCCCCCCCCCCCCCACCCCCCCCCCCCCCCACCCCCCCCCCCCCCCACCCCCCCCCCCCCCCACCCCCCCCCCCCCCCACCCCCCCCCCCCCCCACCCCCCCCCCCCCCCACCCCCCCCCCCCCCCACCCCCCCCCCCCCCCACCCCCCCCCCCCCCCACCCCCCCCCCCCCCCACCCCCCCCCCCCCCCACCCCCCCCCCCCCCCACCCCCCCCCCCCCCCACCCCCCCCCCCCCCCACCCCCCCCCCCCCCCACCCCCCCCCCCCCCCACCCCCCCCCCCCCCCACCCCCCCCCCCCCCCACCCCCCCCCCCCCCCACCCCCCCCCCCCCCCACCCCCCCCCCCCCCCACCCCCCCCCCCCCCCACCCCCCCCCCCCCCCACCCCCCCCCCCCCCCACCCCCCCCCCCCCCCACCCCCCCCCCCCCCCACCCCCCCCCCCCCCCACCCCCCCCCCCCCCCACCCCCCCCCCCCCCCACCCCCCCCCCCCCCCACCCCCCCCCCCCCCCACCCCCCCCCCCCCCCACCCCCCCCCCCCCCCACCCCCCCCCCCCCCCACCCCCCCCCCCCCCCACCCCCCCCCCCCCCCACCCCCCCCCCCCCCCACCCCCCCCCCCCCCCACCCCCCCCCCCCCCCACCCCCCCCCCCCCCCACCCCCCCCCCCCCCCACCCCCCCCCCCCCCCACCCCCCCCCCCCCCCACCCCCCCCCCCCCCCACCCCCCCCCCCCCCCACCCCCCCCCCCCCCCACCCCCCCCCCCCCCCACCCCCCCCCCCCCCCACCCCCCCCCCCCCCCACCCCCCCCCCCCCCCACCCCCCCCCCCCCCCACCCCCCCCCCCCCCCACCCCCCCCCCCCCCCACCCCCCCCCCCCCCCACCCCCCCCCCCCCCCACCCCCCCCCCCCCCCACCCCCCCCCCCCCCCACCCCCCCCCCCCCCCACCCCCCCCCCCCCCCACCCCCCCCCCCCCCCACCCCCCCCCCCCCCCACCCCCCCCCCCCCCCACCCCCCCCCCCCCCCACCCCCCCCCCCCCCCACCCCCCCCCCCCCCCACCCCCCCCCCCCCCCACCCCCCCCCCCCCCCACCCCCCCCCCCCCCCACCCCCCCCCCCCCCCACCCCCCCCCCCCCCCACCCCCCCCCCCCCCCACCCCCCCCCCCCCCCACCCCCCCCCCCCCCCACCCCCCCCCCCCCCCACCCCCCCCCCCCCCCACCCCCCCCCCCCCCCACCCCCCCCCCCCCCCACCCCCCCCCCCCCCCACCCCCCCCCCCCCCCACCCCCCCCCCCCCCCACCCCCCCCCCCCCCCACCCCCCCCCCCCCCCACCCCCCCCCCCCCCCACCCCCCCCCCCCCCCACCCCCCCCCCCCCCCACCCCCCCCCCCCCCCACCCCCCCCCCCCCCCACCCCCCCCCCCCCCCACCCCCCCCCCCCCCCACCCCCCCCCCCCCCCACCCCCCCCCCCCCCCACCCCCCCCCCCCCCCACCCCCCCCCCCCCCCACCCCCCCCCCCCCCCACCCCCCCCCCCCCCCACCCCCCCCCCCCCCCACCCCCCCCCCCCCCCACCCCCCCCCCCCCCCACCCCCCCCCCCCCCCACCCCCCCCCCCCCCCACCCCCCCCCCCCCCCACCCCCCCCCCCCCCCACCCCCCCCCCCCCCCACCCCCCCCCCCCCCCACCCCCCCCCCCCCCCACCCCCCCCCCCCCCCACCCCCCCCCCCCCCCACCCCCCCCCCCCCCCACCCCCCCCCCCCCCCACCCCCCCCCCCCCCCACCCCCCCCCCCCCCCACCCCCCCCCCCCCCCACCCCCCCCCCCCCCCACCCCCCCCCCCCCCCACCCCCCCCCCCCCCCACCCCCCCCCCCCCCCACCCCCCCCCCCCCCCACCCCCCCCCCCCCCCACCCCCCCCCCCCCCCACCCCCCCCCCCCCCCACCCCCCCCCCCCCCCACCCCCCCCCCCCCCCACCCCCCCCCCCCCCCACCCCCCCCCCCCCCCACCCCCCCCCCCCCCCACCCCCCCCCCCCCCCACCCCCCCCCCCCCCCACCCCCCCCCCCCCCCACCCCCCCCCCCCCCCACCCCCCCCCCCCCCCACCCCCCCCCCCCCCCACCCCCCCCCCCCCCCACCCCCCCCCCCCCCCACCCCCCCCCCCCCCCACCCCCCCCCCCCCCCACCCCCCCCCCCCCCCACCCCCCCCCCCCCCCACCCCCCCCCCCCCCCACCCCCCCCCCCCCCCACCCCCCCCCCCCCCCACCCCCCCCCCCCCCCACCCCCCCCCCCCCCCACCCCCCCCCCCCCCCACCCCCCCCCCCCCCCACCCCCCCCCCCCCCCACCCCCCCCCCCCCCCACCCCCCCCCCCCCCCACCCCCCCCCCCCCCCACCCCCCCCCCCCCCCACCCCCCCCCCCCCCCACCCCCCCCCCCCCCCACCCCCCCCCCCCCCCACCCCCCCCCCCCCCCACCCCCCCCCCCCCCCACCCCCCCCCCCCCCCACCCCCCCCCCCCCCCACCCCCCCCCCCCCCCACCCCCCCCCCCCCCCACCCCCCCCCCCCCCCACCCCCCCCCCCCCCCACCCCCCCCCCCCCCCACCCCCCCCCCCCCCCACCCCCCCCCCCCCCCACCCCCCCCCCCCCCCACCCCCCCCCCCCCCCACCCCCCCCCCCCCCCACCCCCCCCCCCCCCCACCCCCCCCCCCCCCCACCCCCCCCCCCCCCCACCCCCCCCCCCCCCCACCCCCCCCCCCCCCCACCCCCCCCCCCCCCCACCCCCCCCCCCCCCCACCCCCCCCCCCCCCCACCCCCCCCCCCCCCCACCCCCCCCCCCCCCCACCCCCCCCCCCCCCCACCCCCCCCCCCCCCCACCCCCCCCCCCCCCCACCCCCCCCCCCCCCCACCCCCCCCCCCCCCCACCCCCCCCCCCCCCCACCCCCCCCCCCCCCCACCCCCCCCCCCCCCCACCCCCCCCCCCCCCCACCCCCCCCCCCCCCCACCCCCCCCCCCCCCCACCCCCCCCCCCCCCCACCCCCCCCCCCCCCCACCCCCCCCCCCCCCCACCCCCCCCCCCCCCCACCCCCCCCCCCCCCCACCCCCCCCCCCCCCCACCCCCCCCCCCCCCCACCCCCCCCCCCCCCCACCCCCCCCCCCCCCCACCCCCCCCCCCCCCCACCCCCCCCCCCCCCCACCCCCCCCCCCCCCCACCCCCCCCCCCCCCCACCCCCCCCCCCCCCCACCCCCCCCCCCCCCCACCCCCCCCCCCCCCCACCCCCCCCCCCCCCCACCCCCCCCCCCCCCCACCCCCCCCCCCCCCCACCCCCCCCCCCCCCCACCCCCCCCCCCCCCCACCCCCCCCCCCCCCCACCCCCCCCCCCCCCCACCCCCCCCCCCCCCCACCCCCCCCCCCCCCCACCCCCCCCCCCCCCCACCCCCCCCCCCCCCCACCCCCCCCCCCCCCCACCCCCCCCCCCCCCCACCCCCCCCCCCCCCCACCCCCCCCCCCCCCCACCCCCCCCCCCCCCCACCCCCCCCCCCCCCCACCCCCCCCCCCCCCCACCCCCCCCCCCCCCCACCCCCCCCCCCCCCCACCCCCCCCCCCCCCCACCCCCCCCCCCCCCCACCCCCCCCCCCCCCCACCCCCCCCCCCCCCCACCCCCCCCCCCCCCCACCCCCCCCCCCCCCCACCCCCCCCCCCCCCCACCCCCCCCCCCCCCCACCCCCCCCCCCCCCCACCCCCCCCCCCCCCCACCCCCCCCCCCCCCCACCCCCCCCCCCCCCCACCCCCCCCCCCCCCCACCCCCCCCCCCCCCCACCCCCCCCCCCCCCCACCCCCCCCCCCCCCCACCCCCCCCCCCCCCCACCCCCCCCCCCCCCCACCCCCCCCCCCCCCCACCCCCCCCCCCCCCCACCCCCCCCCCCCCCCACCCCCCCCCCCCCCCACCCCCCCCCCCCCCCACCCCCCCCCCCCCCCACCCCCCCCCCCCCCCACCCCCCCCCCCCCCCACCCCCCCCCCCCCCCACCCCCCCCCCCCCCCACCCCCCCCCCCCCCCACCCCCCCCCCCCCCCACCCCCCCCCCCCCCCACCCCCCCCCCCCCCCACCCCCCCCCCCCCCCACCCCCCCCCCCCCCCACCCCCCCCCCCCCCCACCCCCCCCCCCCCCCACCCCCCCCCCCCCCCACCCCCCCCCCCCCCCACCCCCCCCCCCCCCCACCCCCCCCCCCCCCCACCCCCCCCCCCCCCCACCCCCCCCCCCCCCCACCCCCCCCCCCCCCCACCCCCCCCCCCCCCCACCCCCCCCCCCCCCCACCCCCCCCCCCCCCCACCCCCCCCCCCCCCCACCCCCCCCCCCCCCCACCCCCCCCCCCCCCCACCCCCCCCCCCCCCCACCCCCCCCCCCCCCCACCCCCCCCCCCCCCCACCCCCCCCCCCCCCCACCCCCCCCCCCCCCCACCCCCCCCCCCCCCCACCCCCCCCCCCCCCCACCCCCCCCCCCCCCCACCCCCCCCCCCCCCCACCCCCCCCCCCCCCCACCCCCCCCCCCCCCCACCCCCCCCCCCCCCCACCCCCCCCCCCCCCCACCCCCCCCCCCCCCCACCCCCCCCCCCCCCCACCCCCCCCCCCCCCCACCCCCCCCCCCCCCCACCCCCCCCCCCCCCCACCCCCCCCCCCCCCCACCCCCCCCCCCCCCCACCCCCCCCCCCCCCCACCCCCCCCCCCCCCCACCCCCCCCCCCCCCCACCCCCCCCCCCCCCCACCCCCCCCCCCCCCCACCCCCCCCCCCCCCCACCCCCCCCCCCCCCCACCCCCCCCCCCCCCCACCCCCCCCCCCCCCCACCCCCCCCCCCCCCCACCCCCCCCCCCCCCCACCCCCCCCCCCCCCCACCCCCCCCCCCCCCCACCCCCCCCCCCCCCCACCCCCCCCCCCCCCCACCCCCCCCCCCCCCCACCCCCCCCCCCCCCCACCCCCCCCCCCCCCCACCCCCCCCCCCCCCCACCCCCCCCCCCCCCCACCCCCCCCCCCCCCCACCCCCCCCCCCCCCCACCCCCCCCCCCCCCCACCCCCCCCCCCCCCCACCCCCCCCCCCCCCCACCCCCCCCCCCCCCCACCCCCCCCCCCCCCCACCCCCCCCCCCCCCCACCCCCCCCCCCCCCCACCCCCCCCCCCCCCCACCCCCCCCCCCCCCCACCCCCCCCCCCCCCCACCCCCCCCCCCCCCCACCCCCCCCCCCCCCCACCCCCCCCCCCCCCCACCCCCCCCCCCCCCCACCCCCCCCCCCCCCCACCCCCCCCCCCCCCCACCCCCCCCCCCCCCCACCCCCCCCCCCCCCCACCCCCCCCCCCCCCCACCCCCCCCCCCCCCCACCCCCCCCCCCCCCCACCCCCCCCCCCCCCCACCCCCCCCCCCCCCCACCCCCCCCCCCCCCCACCCCCCCCCCCCCCCACCCCCCCCCCCCCCCACCCCCCCCCCCCCCCACCCCCCCCCCCCCCCACCCCCCCCCCCCCCCACCCCCCCCCCCCCCCACCCCCCCCCCCCCCCACCCCCCCCCCCCCCCACCCCCCCCCCCCCCCACCCCCCCCCCCCCCCACCCCCCCCCCCCCCCACCCCCCCCCCCCCCCACCCCCCCCCCCCCCCACCCCCCCCCCCCCCCACCCCCCCCCCCCCCCACCCCCCCCCCCCCCCACCCCCCCCCCCCCCCACCCCCCCCCCCCCCCACCCCCCCCCCCCCCCACCCCCCCCCCCCCCCACCCCCCCCCCCCCCCACCCCCCCCCCCCCCCACCCCCCCCCCCCCCCACCCCCCCCCCCCCCCACCCCCCCCCCCCCCCACCCCCCCCCCCCCCCACCCCCCCCCCCCCCCACCCCCCCCCCCCCCCACCCCCCCCCCCCCCCACCCCCCCCCCCCCCCACCCCCCCCCCCCCCCACCCCCCCCCCCCCCCACCCCCCCCCCCCCCCACCCCCCCCCCCCCCCACCCCCCCCCCCCCCCACCCCCCCCCCCCCCCACCCCCCCCCCCCCCCACCCCCCCCCCCCCCCACCCCCCCCCCCCCCCACCCCCCCCCCCCCCCACCCCCCCCCCCCCCCACCCCCCCCCCCCCCCACCCCCCCCCCCCCCCACCCCCCCCCCCCCCCACCCCCCCCCCCCCCCACCCCCCCCCCCCCCCACCCCCCCCCCCCCCCACCCCCCCCCCCCCCCACCCCCCCCCCCCCCCACCCCCCCCCCCCCCCACCCCCCCCCCCCCCCACCCCCCCCCCCCCCCACCCCCCCCCCCCCCCACCCCCCCCCCCCCCCACCCCCCCCCCCCCCCACCCCCCCCCCCCCCCACCCCCCCCCCCCCCCACCCCCCCCCCCCCCCACCCCCCCCCCCCCCCACCCCCCCCCCCCCCCACCCCCCCCCCCCCCCACCCCCCCCCCCCCCCACCCCCCCCCCCCCCCACCCCCCCCCCCCCCCACCCCCCCCCCCCCCCACCCCCCCCCCCCCCCACCCCCCCCCCCCCCCACCCCCCCCCCCCCCCACCCCCCCCCCCCCCCACCCCCCCCCCCCCCCACCCCCCCCCCCCCCCACCCCCCCCCCCCCCCACCCCCCCCCCCCCCCACCCCCCCCCCCCCCCACCCCCCCCCCCCCCCACCCCCCCCCCCCCCCACCCCCCCCCCCCCCCACCCCCCCCCCCCCCCACCCCCCCCCCCCCCCACCCCCCCCCCCCCCCACCCCCCCCCCCCCCCACCCCCCCCCCCCCCCACCCCCCCCCCCCCCCACCCCCCCCCCCCCCCACCCCCCCCCCCCCCCACCCCCCCCCCCCCCCACCCCCCCCCCCCCCCACCCCCCCCCCCCCCCACCCCCCCCCCCCCCCACCCCCCCCCCCCCCCACCCCCCCCCCCCCCCACCCCCCCCCCCCCCCACCCCCCCCCCCCCCCACCCCCCCCCCCCCCCACCCCCCCCCCCCCCCACCCCCCCCCCCCCCCACCCCCCCCCCCCCCCACCCCCCCCCCCCCCCACCCCCCCCCCCCCCCACCCCCCCCCCCCCCCACCCCCCCCCCCCCCCACCCCCCCCCCCCCCCACCCCCCCCCCCCCCCACCCCCCCCCCCCCCCACCCCCCCCCCCCCCCACCCCCCCCCCCCCCCACCCCCCCCCCCCCCCACCCCCCCCCCCCCCCACCCCCCCCCCCCCCCACCCCCCCCCCCCCCCACCCCCCCCCCCCCCCACCCCCCCCCCCCCCCACCCCCCCCCCCCCCCACCCCCCCCCCCCCCCACCCCCCCCCCCCCCCACCCCCCCCCCCCCCCACCCCCCCCCCCCCCCACCCCCCCCCCCCCCCACCCCCCCCCCCCCCCACCCCCCCCCCCCCCCACCCCCCCCCCCCCCCACCCCCCCCCCCCCCCACCCCCCCCCCCCCCCACCCCCCCCCCCCCCCACCCCCCCCCCCCCCCACCCCCCCCCCCCCCCACCCCCCCCCCCCCCCACCCCCCCCCCCCCCCACCCCCCCCCCCCCCCACCCCCCCCCCCCCCCACCCCCCCCCCCCCCCACCCCCCCCCCCCCCCACCCCCCCCCCCCCCCACCCCCCCCCCCCCCCACCCCCCCCCCCCCCCACCCCCCCCCCCCCCCACCCCCCCCCCCCCCCACCCCCCCCCCCCCCCACCCCCCCCCCCCCCCACCCCCCCCCCCCCCCACCCCCCCCCCCCCCCACCCCCCCCCCCCCCCACCCCCCCCCCCCCCCACCCCCCCCCCCCCCCACCCCCCCCCCCCCCCACCCCCCCCCCCCCCCACCCCCCCCCCCCCCCACCCCCCCCCCCCCCCACCCCCCCCCCCCCCCACCCCCCCCCCCCCCCACCCCCCCCCCCCCCCACCCCCCCCCCCCCCCACCCCCCCCCCCCCCCACCCCCCCCCCCCCCCACCCCCCCCCCCCCCCACCCCCCCCCCCCCCCACCCCCCCCCCCCCCCACCCCCCCCCCCCCCCACCCCCCCCCCCCCCCACCCCCCCCCCCCCCCACCCCCCCCCCCCCCCACCCCCCCCCCCCCCCACCCCCCCCCCCCCCCACCCCCCCCCCCCCCCACCCCCCCCCCCCCCCACCCCCCCCCCCCCCCACCCCCCCCCCCCCCCACCCCCCCCCCCCCCCACCCCCCCCCCCCCCCACCCCCCCCCCCCCCCACCCCCCCCCCCCCCCACCCCCCCCCCCCCCCACCCCCCCCCCCCCCCACCCCCCCCCCCCCCCACCCCCCCCCCCCCCCACCCCCCCCCCCCCCCACCCCCCCCCCCCCCCACCCCCCCCCCCCCCCACCCCCCCCCCCCCCCACCCCCCCCCCCCCCCACCCCCCCCCCCCCCCACCCCCCCCCCCCCCCACCCCCCCCCCCCCCCACCCCCCCCCCCCCCCACCCCCCCCCCCCCCCACCCCCCCCCCCCCCCACCCCCCCCCCCCCCCACCCCCCCCCCCCCCCACCCCCCCCCCCCCCCACCCCCCCCCCCCCCCACCCCCCCCCCCCCCCACCCCCCCCCCCCCCCACCCCCCCCCCCCCCCACCCCCCCCCCCCCCCACCCCCCCCCCCCCCCACCCCCCCCCCCCCCCACCCCCCCCCCCCCCCACCCCCCCCCCCCCCCACCCCCCCCCCCCCCCACCCCCCCCCCCCCCCACCCCCCCCCCCCCCCACCCCCCCCCCCCCCCACCCCCCCCCCCCCCCACCCCCCCCCCCCCCCACCCCCCCCCCCCCCCACCCCCCCCCCCCCCCACCCCCCCCCCCCCCCACCCCCCCCCCCCCCCACCCCCCCCCCCCCCCACCCCCCCCCCCCCCCACCCCCCCCCCCCCCCACCCCCCCCCCCCCCCACCCCCCCCCCCCCCCACCCCCCCCCCCCCCCACCCCCCCCCCCCCCCACCCCCCCCCCCCCCCACCCCCCCCCCCCCCCACCCCCCCCCCCCCCCACCCCCCCCCCCCCCCACCCCCCCCCCCCCCCACCCCCCCCCCCCCCCACCCCCCCCCCCCCCCACCCCCCCCCCCCCCCACCCCCCCCCCCCCCCACCCCCCCCCCCCCCCACCCCCCCCCCCCCCCACCCCCCCCCCCCCCCACCCCCCCCCCCCCCCACCCCCCCCCCCCCCCACCCCCCCCCCCCCCCACCCCCCCCCCCCCCCACCCCCCCCCCCCCCCACCCCCCCCCCCCCCCACCCCCCCCCCCCCCCACCCCCCCCCCCCCCCACCCCCCCCCCCCCCCACCCCCCCCCCCCCCCACCCCCCCCCCCCCCCACCCCCCCCCCCCCCCACCCCCCCCCCCCCCCACCCCCCCCCCCCCCCACCCCCCCCCCCCCCCACCCCCCCCCCCCCCCACCCCCCCCCCCCCCCACCCCCCCCCCCCCCCACCCCCCCCCCCCCCCACCCCCCCCCCCCCCCACCCCCCCCCCCCCCCACCCCCCCCCCCCCCCACCCCCCCCCCCCCCCACCCCCCCCCCCCCCCACCCCCCCCCCCCCCCACCCCCCCCCCCCCCCACCCCCCCCCCCCCCCACCCCCCCCCCCCCCCACCCCCCCCCCCCCCCACCCCCCCCCCCCCCCACCCCCCCCCCCCCCCCCCCCCCCCCCCCCCCACCCCCCCCCCCCCCCCCCCCCCCCCCCCCCCTCCCCCCCCCCCCCCCCCCCCCCCCCCCCCCCACCATTCTTCTTCTTCTTCTTCTTCTTCTTCTTCTTCTTCTTCTTCTTCTTCTTCTTCGAGACCCCGCTTCAAATGTTAACATTCAGGTTAAAACTCATTCAGTGACGTGGGATACTTCAGTCACTGTCTTTTAACCGTCGAACGAGAAATTCACCAGCCCAGGTCCTTCTGAGACAATGTGCAGAGAGCCCTTTGAGCATGTGCAGAGAGCCCCTATAACTGCTGGCCACCAAATTAAAACCCGGTGCGTGAGGGATTGCAAAGGGCAGAGGCTGCAGGGCACATGGTACTTTTCCTGACAGGGTTTGCTCCTTGGCCTCTGTGCAATCTTTTTTTTTTAAAGCACTTATACCGGAGAGAAAGATGGCAGCACATTTTTGTATACTGAAACTGTTGCACCGGTGCACGATAACAATCGAGCCGCCAGAGACAGCAGGCCCGATAGACAAGCCAGCGACGTCCTGCAGCCGTCATCGATCAAGGGCACAGATACATGACGGAGCGGGAACAATTCCGGAAAAGCCGCGGGGCCTCTGGAATACAGCCAAGCGCCTCGGAAATCAATTGCGAACGAAGGCCCGGCATCCGTGACGCAAGGACCCTCCCGTTAGCTGTTTGTCGGCAGGAGATATTGCTGAAGAATTGCTGTGCAGCTAAGAATCCCAAAACTGCTGGAAAGAAGGGGAGAGCTGGAACTAAGGGTTGGGGTTGGGGGGAAGGAAACAGGAAAAGCCAGACTTTGAGAGTCCCCCTTCTAGCAACAATTTTTAATGTATTGTCAAAGGCTTTCACGGCTGGAATCACTTGGGTGCTGTGTGGTTTCCGGGCTGTCTGGCCGTGTTCTAGCAGCATTCTCTCCTGACGTTTCACCTGCATCTGTGGCTGGCATCTTCAGAGGATCTGATGTTGGGAAAGCAAGTGGAGTATATATAGACAATGAAGTCTACAGCATGGGAGTAACAATGGAGATAGCAAGGTCACTGGTGGGAGCAGCTGAATAGAAGTATCCTGGCCATTGTTACTCCATGCTATAGACTTCATTGTTACTCATACTTCTATTCAGATGCCCTCAACTATTGACCTGGTTGTCTTCTTTGTTACTCACAGACAATGTTTCTCCACCCACCCTGGACACCCCAACAGGTATATATACTCCACTTGCTTTCCCAACATCAGATCCTCTGAAGATGCCAGCCACAGATGCAGGCGAAACGTCAGGAGAGGATGCTGCTAGAACACGGCCAGACAGCCCGGAAACCACACAGCACCCAGGCAATTTTTAAATTTGTTTTTGTTAAGGGCAATTTGCAAGTTATTGTCGGCCTTAGTTCCCCCGAGACAGGATGGCCCTCCAGTCTCTTAAATAAATCTTTCAAAAACAACCCTGCACGGTGGGCTCGGCAGAGCATGACTGGCCACAGTCTCCCACAGACACAATCTGGACACGGTGACCACTACAACCGGGATCTGAAACCTGTGGCTCTCCAGATGTTCATGGACTACAATTCCCATGAGCCCCTGCTGGCAGGGGCTGATGGGAATTGTAGTCCATGGACATCTGGAGAGCCCCAGGTTGCAGACCCCTGCACTACACCATGCTTGCTTTCTGAAGACAGAAAAACTAGTACAGCATCCCATGCCAGGTTGCAGGTAGCGAAAGGCTTTCTCCTCAGACAGCCTTTAATGTGGGATGCCACGTCAGAGACCCTTGGCATGCAATGGGATTTCCCAGCCGCCCAGAAAACAGCACGCTACATGGACAGCACCCTCTGGATATGGTTTAAAGAAGAAGAAGAAGAAGAGTTTGGATTTATATCCCCCCTTTCTCTCCTGCAGGAGACTCAAAGGGGCTGACAATCTCCTTGCCCTTCCCCCCTCACGACAAACACCCTGTGAGGTAGGTGGGGCTGAGAGAGCTCCGAGAAGCTGTGACTAGCCCAAGGTCACCCAGCTGGCGTGTGTGGGAGTGCCCAGGCTAATCTGAATTCCCAGATAAGCCTCCACAGCTCAGGCGGCAGAGCGGGGAATCAAACCCGGTTCCTCCAGATTAGATACACGAGCTCTTAACCTCCTACACCACTGCTGCTCTTAACCTCCTACGCAGGGGCGTACCTAGGCGAACTTGAGCCCTGGGCAAAACCTGAGTTTGATGCCCCCCCCCATGGGTGGCCACCCTCCCCCACCATGACCAAACAATGATTTTTTCCACCAGGTCGTTTCAAAGTCACCATCACATTATAGAACATCCTCCAACTCACAAATCTGAACATAGCAATGGGCCATGCCACACAGCCGAAATAATATTTGGAAAACATTTTCAAAATGCTTTCAAAATGTTTTATTACTGCTATGAAAACATTTTATGGTGTTGTATCCAGTCCCCCCAATTGGGGGAAACAGCATCACTTTCAATGTTATTTAAACTGGGGGGGCCCAGATTCTCCCTTTAAGGTGGATTTAAATCTGGGCTCCCTAGTTTAAACAAATGATGCTGGAATCCACCCCCAAACAGCATCATTTTAAATGGTGTTTAAACTGGGGACCTCAGATTCTCCCTTTAAATCCATGCCGAAGGGGGTAGATTTGATAACAACAACAACAACAACAACAACAACAACAACAACAACAACAACAACAACAACAACAACAACAACAACCACCTTTATTAGGCACTGAGAGAATAAAAGAAAGAAAGAAAACAAGCATTGGTGGGAAGGGAGTGAATTTAAAAAGAGAATCTGGGGAAATTTAGGGGGTGCCTGCTTGCAGGGGTGCAATTATTAAGATAGCAGCACCAAAATTTCAGAGTATCTTCGTGAGACCCTACTGATGATACCACTCAGATTTGGTGAAGTCTGGTTCAGGGGGTCCAAAGTTATGGACCCTCAAAGGTGTAGCCCCCATCTCCTATTAACTCCCATTGGAAACAATGGGGGATGGGGGCACTCCCTTTGGGAGTCCATAACTTTGGACTCCCTAAACCAAACTTCACCAAACCTGGGTGATATCATCAGGAGAGTCTCCCAAAAAATCCCTGAAATTTTAGTGCTGCTAGCCTAAAATCTGCGCCCCCTGCAGGCCAAAAACGGAAAAACACTGAAAATACAAAATCCCTCACAAACCTGCAATTTTGTCGCCCACCACAAGGTGGCGCCCAGGGCAGCTGCCCACTTTGCCCAATGGGAGGTACGCCTCTGCTCCTACGCCACTGAAAGCAGTAAGCAGCGAACCTTCTTTTCCGCTATTAGCCGGCAGAACTTCCTAAGACCTTTTCCCTCCCACCGACCCCTCACTGTAGCCCTCAGAAGAGCGCTGCCAACCTCCAGGTGGCTCCTGGAGTTCTGGGATGTCAACTGATCTCTACACAACAGAGATTAGTTCCCTTGGGGGAAATGTCTGGTTTGGAGGGTGAACTGCATAGCATAATGCCCCGATGAGGTCTCTCTCCTACCCAAAATCTCCCCCCCCCCCATCCTCCAGGAATTTCCCAACCAGGGCTGGCAACCAGAGGTGGGATCCAGCAGGTTCTCACCAGTTCCCGAGAGTGGGTCACTAATTATTGGTGTGTGCCGAGAGGGGGTTACTAATTGGGTCTGCTTTTCCGTTAGAAATCCCATTAGGTCCAAAAACCATAAAGTTCTGTTGTTTCCTATGTGGCTGGTAGGCGAAGAAAGAAAACGGGATAATTCTCCCTGTTGGGCTGTTTTAAAAACATGTTTTAGAAATATGGCAAAGTTCCTTGTTTCAGGAAAGCATCCTTCTTTTGATTTCTAGAAACAAAATTAAGTAGTTGAAAGTATTAAGTATTTGACAGGCAGTCAATTAGAGGAGAAGTCGTTGTTTCTGTTGGCAGTAGAGGATTGGACTTGCTATAATGAGTTTAAATTATGGACAGAAAGATACCAGCTGGAAATTAGGAACTTTTTTTTTACAGTAAGAGTTTTTTTACAGTAACAGAGAAATTATGAATGCCCCGCCCCCGGAATGCCTGGCCACGCCCTCGTCGTGCTCCGCCCAGCCCCATTGGCACTGTTTGAATCCCACCACCATGGGAACTTGTTACTAAAATTTTTGGATCCCACCACTGCTGGCAATCCTAAAAAGTGCTGGAAATCCCTGCACCTGCCCCCACAATCTTCTCTTCGAAGAATCAGAAAGCCGCCATTCTGCAGCCACTTCCCCAAAGGAGGCGAAAGGAGCTGACTCAGTCACGAACCGTAGCTAAAGGAACAGCTGCCCACCCCCACAGTCTTTCTGTTGGCTAATGACCCTTCTTGCCAGCCACAAGCGGAGGGGTGGGGAGATCTGGGATTTAATGGCGTCTGGGGGAGGTGAAACATAAGTTGCCGTGCTTTTCATTCCGCTGATTCCAGACCGCTGGGTGAGCGTCAAAAGGATTGCGGCCGGTTCTGGGGATGGGCAGCTGTTTCAAACAGGAACGCTTGGCCCAGGCTTGTACAACTGCCGCTGCCGCTGGGGAGCAGGCGAAGCCTTTCGGAGCAGGTGAGGGTCACCTGGACTTGATGCACCTCTCAGAAAGGTGGAAAATGGCCAGTGCAGATACTGTCACTGACTCCTTCCAAGAGTTACTGCCAGCATCTGCATGCATTCGTGGCAGCCTGCATCTGCATGCATTCGTTTCCCGCCCAAGGACCGGCACAGCTGCATCCTTGCCACAGCCCCGCCCAGGAATGCCTCGCCCCCGGAATGCCCGGCCACGGCCCCGTTGTGCCCCACCCAGCCCCATTGGCGCTACGCCACATTTTGAACCCCACCACCATGGGAACCTGTTACTAAAATTTTTGGATCCCACCACTGGTAATAGGCAGTGAGGGCCCCCTTTCCATTTTGCCCCCAAATTATATCTGAAAAGACATTTATCCCTAATTCTCCAAAAGATTTGCTTTTTATTGCATGTGACATCAGTCCTCATTAGAGTGCTCCCCGCTTCAGCTGTTGTGCCTGCAGGGGCTCTGGATTGAACCAGCTCGACTGTGGTGATTCTCGCAGAGACACAACAGGGCACCCTCCTTTGAGGATGGCAAATCTGTTCCAATCACACCTAGTTCAAAGTTGCAACACAGACTGAAAGGATCCTGCCGAGACAGAACGAGCAGACTCCTGTGAGGATGGATAAGCAGCATGGTATGGCGGAATGTCGGACCAACATTGGAGAGACCCGGGTTCGAATCCTCTCTCGGCCTTGGGTCAGTCACATGCTCTCCGCATAGCCTACCTCACAAGGTGGTTGTGAAGGGAAGGGGAGAGTGATGGCAACTACTTTGGGCCCCCATTGGGAAGGAAAAGGGGGTGTAAATTAGGGATGGCCAACCTATGGTTCTCCAGATGGCCAATTGGCCATGCTGGCAGAGGCTGATGGGAATTGTAGTCCATGAACATCTGGAGCACCATAGGTAGGAGCAGCAGTGGCGTAAGAGCAGTTGCATTCTAATCTGGAGGAACCGGGTTTGATTTCCCACTCTGCCGCCTGAGCTGTGGAGGCTTATCTGGGGAATTCAGATTAGCCTGTGCACTCCAATACACACCAGCTGGGTGACCGTTCTGGTCACAGTTCTTCTGAGCTCTCTCAGCCCCACCTATCTCACAGGGTGCTTGTTGTGGGTGGGGGAGGGCAAGGAGATTGTAAGCCCCTTTGAGTCTCCTACAGGAGAGAAAGGGGGGATATAAATCCAAACTCTTCTTCTTCTTCGTCTCCCCATTCCTTGCTTGCTGTGGTCACATCAGAACCGAGCAAGACAGGGAACAGGGGATATGCTACGGGGGGGGGGGGGGGTTTATCCCAGCAGGCTTCATGTGGAGGAGTGGGGAAACAAATCCAGCTCACCAGATTAGAATCCGCTGCTCCTGTGGAGGAGTGGAGAATCAAACCTGGTTCTCCAGATTAGAGCCCACCACTCTTAATTAACATGCTTGCTGGAACTATTAAGGACTTCATAGTGGAGGCTTATCTGGGGAATTCAGATTAGCCTGTGCACTCCCACACACGCCAGCTGGGTGACCTTGGGCTAGTCACAGTTCTTCGGAGCTCTCTCAGCCCCACCCACCTCGCAGGGTGTTTGTTGTGAGGGAGGGCGAAGGAAAAGGAGATTGTCATCCCCTTTGAGTCTCCTACAGGAGAGAAAAGTGGGGGATATAAATCCAAAAAAACTCTTCTCTCTCCAAATGAAGCAAATAAATTACCTTGAGCTCATCAGCACTTTCCAATGAGCATTTTTCACAGGGGCGGCACTTCTCTTGCAACTCTCGAGAAAATCCCAGCCTGCCCCCAAACTACTGCACTTAAAGTACTAAAAGACAAGACCACCGGCCCCTGCGAGATCCAGTCGTCCGCAGTTAAGTTCCATGAATAAGCAAGATTCAGCTGAGGAATGTAAGACGCAATCTTTATGTCTCATTTTTGCTAGCGATCTTCTGTATGTCATTCCCGCTTCGATAAAACAAAAATTCGAAATGATTCGACAACTTTCCCTGCCTTGGACATGCAGTTGAAAAAGGCTTTGGGAAAGAGATGGAAAGGGAGTCTATGGCCCCTTCCGCACATGCAGAATAATGCGCTTTCGGTCCACTTTCAACGCACTTTGAAGGTGTATTTCACTGTGCGGAAGAGCAAAATCCATTTTCAAACAATTGTGAAAATGGATTGAATGTGCATTATTCTGCATGTGCAGAAGGGGCCAATTATGTCTTCCCCGCTCCACTTGGAAGATCCGTTGTCACATCTGGGCACGGCCACCGCCTTATGGTTGACCCTCAAGCAGTGGTGGGATCCAAACATTTTAGTAACAGGTTCCCATGGGGGTGGGATTCAAACTGTGGCGTAGCGCCAATGGGGCTGGGCGGGGCATGGCGGGGGCGTGGTCGGACATTCCGGGGGTGGGGCATTCCTGGGCGGGGCTGTGGCAAGGACGCAGCCACTGCGCCGGTCCTTGGGCGGGAAACGAATGCGCGCAGGCTGCCACGCACGCCGGTGCACCTCCTGCTAGACTGCTTCCAGTTCTGCGCGCTACTGCTGAGAGGAGGGGCGTAACTAAGGCAAAAATCACGTGGCCAAATCACCAATTAGTAACCCCCTCTCGGCACACGCAAATAATTAGTAACCTACTCTCGGGAACCTGTGAGAACCTGCTGGATCCCATTTCTGCCCTCAAGGAACCTCAGTTGCTCAGCTGTAAAATGGGGCAAAATACCGTGTTTCCCCGAATATAAGACAGTGTCTTATATTAATTTTTGCTCCCAAAGATGCGCTATGTCTTATTTTCAGGGGATGTCTTATTTTTCTGTGTTCTGTTCATCGGGCATGCTTCCAAACAAAAACTTTGCTACGTCTTACTTTCGGGGGGATGCCTTATATTTCGCACTTCAGCAAAACCTCTACTATGTCTTATTTTTCGGGGATGTCTTATATTAGGGGGAAAAGGGTAATAGTGCACTTTTCAGAGCTTGGCAGGGGCATAATAAACTCCCCTTCCAACTTTCACTACACCAACCTGGCCTCAACTCATCCCATCTCAGACCAGCCTCATCCCTTCCCAGGGGTCGGATTTCACAGCCAAGGTTTATTTCTGCCCGCGGAATGTGCGGCCTCAGGCCTCCGTTCTGCTGGCTAACCCAAGTTTCCCCAGCTGCTGTTTCACCCCTTCCCCCCCGGATTGCTAAAAACAGGGGTCCCCAAGACGGTGGATGTGGGTGTCACGGTGACCGCCGACACTTTTCCTGGAGCGCACAAAACGGGGCGCCTGGAGATCTCCCACTATTTTACAGCTGATCCACAGATAGGGCTGCCCGTCGCCAGGCGTGACTAGAGCTCCCCAAACAACAGAGCCCAGTGCCCAGAGCCGCAGTGAGGGGGGGTGTGCCCTGCGCCCCTGCCATGCCCCCATCCGCCCACACCGTGCCCCGGAACGCCCCCGCACCAGCGTGCGCCCAGTGTAAGACGCCCCGGCAGCTTTGGAAAGTGAATATCTGTTCCCCGATCTCTCTGGGAATACCTGTGGATAGATTAATTGTAGCCCGGTACCTTTATCTCCTGGTTGAGACCCGGTGGCGTAGAGCAATCACCTTAGCTAGGTGTAATGCCCTGCCTTCCTCCTTTAGCCTTGGACGCCACCTTGGAATCCCACATAAAGAAAGGAAATGCCCGTGTGGCATGGGTTCTGTGGAAACAGTATCTCATATGCTGTTGAATTGTCCTTTTTATGAGATAGGTAGGAAGAAGCACATAATCCCCTTCCTGCATGGAAGTGAAGGCATTACAGATAAACAGAAGGTTATATGTCTTTTAAACAGCCACAACTACGAGCTGTTGGAAGCGGTGGCTAAATTTTCAAATGGTGTTATTTTAACTCGCCAGAAGCTGTAAAGGCCGTTATTATCTTGCAATGTTAATGTTAAACTATTTATATGCCATTAAAGGTATTCGAAATCGGAAATCGAACTCTATGGCATTATACCCCTCTGAAGCTCCTCCCCTCCCCAAGTCCCGCCCTCCTCAGGCTCCACCTCTAAAATCACCAGGTATTTCCTAGACCAGGGGTCTGCAACCTGTGGCTCTCCAGAGGTTCATGGACTACAATTCCCATCAGCCCCTGCCAGCACGGTCAATTGGCCATGCTGGCAGGGGCTGATGGGAATTGTAGTCCATGGTCATCTGGAGCACCGCAGGTTGGCCACCCCTGCCTTAGAAGGATGTGGGGTGGGGAAGGGAACACAGCTGTGTATAATGCCATAAAGTCTATTTTCCAAAGCAGTTTTCTCCAGGAGAGCTGACCTCTGTCATTTGGCGACCATTTGCGACCCCAGGAGTTGTGATCCCAGCTGGCAGCCCTACTCCAAAGAACTGAAGAGATGGAAGGAACTTTTTCCTGTTGAGTTTCTGTGTGGCTGGCAGTTGTGAACAAAGTAGGAATTCCAGCCTCCGGGTGGGATCTGGGGATCCCCCGGAATTACAGCTGATCTCCCGACAATAGGATTAGTTTCCCTGGAGAAAATGGGTGCTCTGGAGGGTGGGTTCTACCTCTGGCGTTGTACCCCACTGAGAGCCCTGTCCTCTTCAGGTTCCACCCCCCAAATCTACCCTGACCTGGAACCCTATCTCCTCCATCCCCGCTGGTGGCAACCCCTGTAACCAAGCAGTGGTGGGATCCAAAAAATTTAGTAACAGGTTCCCATGGTGGTGGGATTCAAACTGTGGCGTAGCACCAATGGGGCTGGGCGGGGCACGACGGGGGCGTGGCCAGGCATTCCGGGGGCGGGGCATTGCTGGGCGGGGCTGTGGCAAGGATGCAGCCGCTGCACCAGTCCTTGGGCAGGAAACGAATGCACGCAGGCGCAGGCTGCCACGCCCGCCGGTGCACCTCCTGCTAGACTGCTTCAAGTTCTGCACGCTACTGCGGAGAGGAGGGGCGCAACTAAGGCAAAAGTCACGTGGCAAAATCCCCAATTAGTAACCCCCTCTCGGCACACACAAATAATTAGTAACTTACTCTCGCGGAACTCCAGAGAACCTGTTGGATCCAATCAATTTGAATCCTACCTATAGGTTTTGCAGAACCTACAAGAAGACCCCCATTATATACGGTCCAAAGTTCGAAAGGGGAGTTAAGGGCAGTTTGAAGGCGAGTGAAGAGGAGGTATCAGTGAGATACTATGTCAAAGCGCATTCATGTACACATTACATGCGACTGCAGGAATGGAGCGGCCAGCAGGTCATAACTAAAGGGCTGGTCCCGCATATCTTGGCATCGGAGGCCGAACACCAAAATCCCTTTGCCAAAAGTATAATAATAAAGCTGAATTGCGGACAAATTTGCTGCTTTTTAAATGGCTCCCAAAATGCCTGCTGAGGGTAGCTGGAAACGTGCGGAACAGGCCTCAGCGGTGGAGGCTTATGCGTGACAGGCACTGAAGAAATTATTATTATTAATAAAATTGTTCCTGGCCCTCTCTTTAGTGCAAGCGGAGCAGCCTTTTAAGCAGCGTGCGAGGGTCGCTGCTGGCAATCCTTCTCCCCACATAACTTCGGCAAGCTTTCGCGGAGGGCTCCTAAGAAAACGGAAAGGGAGGAAAGGAACGCATTGAATCCTGTTCCCTGTTTATTAAAGCTGAGGGGGATGCCTTCTCCTGCCCCCTTCGCTGTTGAATTGCATTCACGCTTAAATAGCCTCAAATTATGGCTGCGTTCGTGTGCTCCCATAAAGGAAGGCTGGGAGACCCCATAGAGAGGGCCCATAGCTAATGGCTCTCCACAGCATGTTAATTCGGGGGGGGGGGGGAGCAATTTTGCCTCTGGTGTGTTACTCTAACATGGAAGAATGAATCATTTGCTTTTTGAGCCGCTTGCTTTGGTAGGTTAACAAAGTGCCTACGTGGAGGTTTCGGTCCTGTAACACTTATTTAAATCTGCCACAATTTTTTTTAATTAAAAATAATTTTAATCAGTAAGTTCTGCCCTTTGGACCCCCTAGACCAAACTTCACAAAACCTGGGGGGTATCAGTAAGAGACTCTCCTGATGATCCCTCCCAGGTTTGGTGAAGTTTGGCTCAGGGTGTCCAAAGTTATGGACCCTCAAAGATGTAGCCCGTATCTTCTATTAGCTCCCATTGGAAACAATGGAGGATGGGGGCACCCCCTTTGGGAGTCCATAGCTTTGGACCCCCTGGACCAAACTTCACAAAACCTGGGTGGTATCAGTAAGAGACTCTCCTGATGATACCTCCCAGGTTTGGTGAAGTTTGGCTCAGGGTGTCCAAAGTTATGGACCCTCAAAGGTGTAGCCCCCATCTTCTATTAGCTCCCATTGGAAACAATGGAGGATGGGGGCACCCCCTTTGGGAGTCCATAGCTTTGGACCCCCTGGACCAAACTTCACAAAACCTGGGGGAAATAGGTTATTCTCCTGATGATATCTTCAGGTTTGGTGAGCGAAGCTCAGGGTAGTTAAGGGACCCTCAAAGGTGTAGCCCCCATCTTCTATTAGCTCCCATTGGAAACAATGGAGAATGGGGGCACCCCCTTTGGGAGTCCATAGCTTTGGACCCCCTGAACCAAACTACACCAAACCTGGGTAGTATCATCAGAAGAGTCCCCCAAACAATCCCTGAAAGTTTGGTCCTGCTAGCCCAAACAGTGCGCCCCCTGCAGACCAAAAACCAAAAAGAAAACACTGAAAATGTTTTAAAAACCCACAAACGGGAAGGCAGAGCTTCGGACATGAATTGGGGGGGGGGGGTTTGAACCCGAGGAAACCCCCCCCCCCCCCACCTACATCCTTGGTCAGGGGAGTTTTCTTCCAGATTTCTTCTCATTTTGTTCATCAGGTGCTTGTATGGTCTTCTAGTGTTGTGTTCACAAGCACCGTGTTTGTGTACGATTGTGCAAATTGTTGGCATAGGCAGCGTTGGAGAGTAAACACCACGTACTGTATGGGATTGGGGCAAAAGAAGTCAACCAAAAACGGCCTGCGGTATTATAAGATAGTTTGGCCGTCACCCAATTGTCAAAGCGCTTAAGGGTTTTGTTGCTATGTGGCTTTTTTTATTCTATTGAGATTTTTAACCAAAGAGATTGGAGGGTTTCAATTACTCCATCAATTTTGTTTGCTATAAATCACACACCCACGACAGTGGAAGGAAAAGGTACCGCTGTGGCATGGAACTGTTTTAAAATGTAAAGCTGCGTCATTTTGTGGTAGGATTTCTCCTTTGCTGCATGGAGACCTATATAGCTATGGGGAAGGATTTATGAAGATCAGTTACCTCTCTTTTCTCTTTTCAACCTCTCACACTCCAAGAAAAATCTAATAAATGATGCAGAGCGCAAGAGGCTTACTTTGCGCAAATGGATTTGCAACCAGCACCTAGGCTGCAAAGGGTTAAGTTGTGATCAGTGGTGGGATCCAAAAATTTTAGTAACAGGTTCCCATGGTGGTGGGATTCAAACTGTGGCGTAGCGCCAATGGGGCTGGGGGGGGCACGACGGGGCATGGCCGGGCATTCTGAGGGCGGGGCATTCCTGGGCGGGGTTGTGGCAAGGATGCAGCCGCTGCGCCGGTCCTTGCGCGGGAAACGAATGCACGCAGGCGCAGGCTTCCGCGCACGCCAGTGCACCTCCTGCTAGACTGCTTCAAGTTCTGCGCGCTACTGCTGAGAGGAGGGCGTAACGAAGGCAAAAATCACGTGGCAAAATCACCCATTAGTAACCCCCTCTCGGCACATACAAATAATTAGTAACCTACTCTCGGGAACCTGCGAGAACCTGCTGGATCCCACCTCTGGTTGTGATCCTGAAGAATCTTCTTTATTTTATTTTATTCATACACCACCTTTTCCCCCTATGGGGACTCAAGGTGGCTTACTTGGTTCTCTTCTTTTTCATGTCATCCTTACAACAACTCAGTGAGGTGGTTTGACAGGCTGTGACTGAACCGAGCAAGTTTCCATGGCGGAGTGGAGATTCGAACCTGATTCTCCCAAGTCCTAGACCTGTGGTGGCGAACCTTGAGCACTCCAGATGTTAAGGAATACAATTCCCATCAGCCCCTGCCAGCATAGCCAATTAACCATGCTGGCAGGGGCTGATGGGAATTGTAGTCCATAACATCTGGAGTGCCAAAGGTTCGCCACCACTGATCTAGATTGTAGCCTCCTAGGGGCAGAGCCCTGCCTTTAGCAGGTACTGAAAAACCCCATGTCCCTCAGTGGCAGTGCATTAATAACTGCACTGGTGCCGATTTTTAATTGATTTCTCAGTAGCTGCTAACACCGGTGTAAAGGCTAAGTGGTTAGTCTTTCAGTTGCTGAGTTTGGGGCTTGGGTAAGGTGACCAGCCATCCCGCTTTTGGCGGGACACTCACTCTTTTGTGCAATGTGTCCCGCGTCCTGGTGGATTCCGCACAGGCTGAATGTAACAGGTGTAGGATGTTATATAAATGGTTTTTTTGGGGGGGGGGGACTTCGCACAAATCCCATTCCCCAAACAGGTTTGACCCGTTTTATCCCCTTCAAACCAGGCCCATTTTATTCCCCTCAAACCCAGGATTTTCAAAACTCACTAAACCAATGGGGCTTTTTTGCACAGTCCCAGGTTGGAGGTGCACCTGTACAAACACAACAGTCTACACAGACTCCTACTTGGGTCTGTGCAACCGTACCTACTCCCAGGAAACTGCTTGTTGGATCACACCGTAAAACTATCATCCAATTCCTTTAATTAAAAAAGGCCTCTTGATCAATTCCATTTTAGCAGACATTTTCCACTTCACTGCTAGATTCAAGTCCAGGGACACCGTAAGAGATCAAGATAAAGAAAGGAAATGCCCGTGTGGCATGGGTTCTGTGGAAACAGTATCTCATATGCTGTTGGATTGTCCTTTTTATGAGATAGGTAGGAAGAAGCACACAATCCCCTTCCTGCATGGAAGGGAAGGCATTACAGATAAACAGAAGGTTATATATCTTTTAAACAGCCACAACCACGAGCTGTGGGAAGCGGTGGCTAAATTTTTAAATGGTGTTATTTTAACTCGTCAGAAGTTGTCAAGGCTGTTATTATCTTGCAATGTCAATGTGAAACTATTTATATGCCATTAAAGGTATTCGAAATCGAAGTATGAGATCAAGAAAGTTTTTGGGGTAAGTTTCCAAGAGTCAGAGCGCTGATATCTGATGAAGGGAGAGTTGACTCTTGAAAGCATTTACCCCCCCCCCCACTTTTTTTGTGGGTCTCTAAGGTGCTCCTGGACTTGAATCCAGTTGTTCTACTACAGATTACCGCACCCACCTTCTAAAACCTCTGTTTTAGACATATGTCAACTAGACATAAGAACAGTTTTTTCCCGAATGCCATCACTCTGTTAAACAAATAATTCCCTCGATAATGTCAAACTATTTATTATATATTTATTATATAATTACTGCACTACTTTTTTCATCATTCCTATTACCCATCTCCTCCCACTTATGACTGTATGACTATAGCCTGTGCTGACATTTCATTTTATTTTAAGATTTTACATTTTATGTTTTTATTACTATTGATTGTTTCCTGATTGCTTACTAGACCTATATGACAATCATTAAGTGCTGTACCTTATGATTCTTGACAAATGTATTTTCTTTTATGTACACTGAGAGCATATGCACCGGAGACAAATTCCTTGTGTGTCCAATCACACTTGGCCAATAAAGATTCTATTCTATTCTATTCTATTCTATTCTATTCTATTCTATTCTATTCTATTCTATTCTATTCTATTTCACTGCCACCGTCTTCCCCTTTATTAAAATGCTCTCCCGAACAAAGAAGGGTCACTCCAGATGTTTTTTAAAAGATTCCTGGCCATCACGGCTCCCTTTGGGCTCTGAAAAGCAACCCTCCGCACCGAGTACCTGGACAGGGCAGCTCTCCGTCCCCCTGTGGACTCTGACTGGGACATAAACAAGTTTGCTGAGGCCACCTGTTTCTGCCCATCATTCGACAGGATCTGTTCCATTTCTCCAAATGTCTCACTGGGCTAGGGAGGGGGGGCGGGGGAGACATGTGGGCAGCATGTTCTAGAAGCTTCTTTCTGAGTGGGAGGGTTGTGTGGCCCAGATGGCAGTGTGAATTGGGAGGGAGGGGATAATTGCTGGAAAGGCGTGGTATTGAGTGCAGGTAGGGTGGAAATAACGCAATCGTCCTTTTTCATAGCTGAAGGTCATGGCTGGATTCAGGTTTTAAGGGGTCCTGGGCAGAGAGTTCCCGGGGCCTCCCTCTTCAATTCTCCTCGCCTCCCAGGTTCCCACGCATCAGAGGTGGGATCCAGCAGGTTCTCACCAGTTCCCGAGAGTGGGTCACTAATTATTTGTGTGTGCCGAGAGGGGGTTACTAATTGGGTCTGCTTTTCCGTTAGAAATTCCATGAGGTCCAAAAATCATCAAGTCCTGTTGTTTCCTATGTGGCTGGTTAGCGAAGGTAGAAAACGGGATCATTCTCCCTGTTGGGCTGTTTTAAAAACATGTTCTAGAAATATGGTAAAGTTCCTTGTTTAAGGAAAGTCTCCTTCTTTGGATTTCTAGAAACAAGTATTTGAAAGTATTAAGTATTTGACAGGCAGTCGATTAGAGGAGAAGTCGTTTCTGTTGGCAGTAGACGGTAGGACTTGCTATAATTGTAAAGGTTTCAATGGTGTTGATTCTCAGCACAGCCGCTTGGCCTTGACTGGATTCCAGGACTCGGGCGATGGCCAGACCGCAGCAATTACTCTGGTAGAGGCCTTATCTCGCCAGAGAGAGATGAGAAGCCGCCTCTAAGGAGAATGGGACTGGGAAACCGGAGGGGATGGGACGGAGAAGGCTATAAATCTGTGGTTCTGGCGGAGACGACCGTCACGCCTGCGGTAATGCGAGCTTTCTAAGATGTCTGAATAAACGGCCTTTCAACCCAAAAGTTTTATTTCTGCTCTATGGAATTCTTTACATTGTGACAGGAAACATCTTCATCTTCCTTCTGTCACACACCCTGGTGTTCCGCATGCAGAGGTTGAATATTCGAACTGTGGAAGGCACGGCAGCCCCCATAGAGGGTTCCTCGGCCTTCCTCCTGGCTTTGGAGGAACCAGCGGGAGAACGTCCTGGTGACTCTCCGCCCTTCGCTTTCAACACGAAGTCTTCCTTACTGCTGGGATGAGGGGACGCGGAAATGATC
Organism: Sphaerodactylus townsendi; assembly: GCF_021028975.2. Lineage (NCBI taxonomy): Eukaryota > Metazoa > Chordata > Lepidosauria > Squamata > Sphaerodactylidae > Sphaerodactylus > Sphaerodactylus townsendi. Next base: position 129,002,544 of record NC_059430.1, read on the forward strand.
AGCGCGGAGTTGCATGAGTCGCTTGGGGCGCCATGTCTATGGATCGCAGCTTCTGTGGATCGATCGGATTCTACCCGCTGCAGGGATTACAAACCTCAGATGCAACCTTCCACGGAGGAGATGGGTTCGACCACTTTCATGCGCGCAACCCAGGAGTCAATTGAACGGTTCCTTGACTCGTGATTTCGATGATGCCTGCTGAATCCACAGTGGCATAGCACCGGCCCATCCTAAGACCGCAGTTGATACCGACTTTATCGATCGAATTGGGAGAGGCTTCGCAGTTCCCAATCGGGCCCTCCAGATCCCGACTAAAGGTAGCTGATGCACAAGAGGCGCTCGAGCCGACGGACTCGAGGTGCTGTTTCCTCGATGAGGAGGAACTGGCGAAAGCCTGACTCTCATCCGATTTCCTCCCGCCCAAAGAAAGCTGGGACGATGAAGGGTTCGACTGGCGATGCCCAAGAGGCATGGGCCCGGAGCACCAGCTATGGGAGGAACGCAGAACAGCTGCAAAGAACGGAAGACCTGCAAGAGACCGGAACAACAGCGAAAGACATCCAACTCGAATCCCTGACTGAAGCCAGCATCGCTAAGCAGAACGGCAATATATGCAGAATTTATCGATCCATGATAAGGTCCTCACCTTAAATGGACCTGAATCGCCAACGCTGGCTATCGTACAGGCCTTCCTAACGAAAGTGAACTGACTGCAGCCATTCAACGCAGACGGAATCCAGCCAAACTGAGCTGGTAAAAGCTGCCTTGCATGCCATCAAGATGCCTTTGACCTCGGCAAGGAGAGGGAATTTACGCCTCGGAACAGGAGCTGAAGAAGCAGCGGATAGATGCCCCTCGAAGCTGGTGCCTACACCGCTACCTCCTAGCCCAACACCACTGCCCTCCTCCTATCGGGCTTAATGCTTCTAGGCCTTCGCTACTTCACCGCACCTGCCGGCCCCAAGGTCCCCCCCCTGCTCTCCAAGAGGGCCAGCTGCCAGGCCCCGCCTCCACCGATTCCTGCTCTTCTCCTGCTCACGCCAACCTGGCGCGGCAAATCAAGCAGCCCCAGCGGCTCCAAGGGCCGCGGGAGAGGATTACAGGCCCCGATCCCCGCCCGCTTCGACAGGGACCGCTTCTAAGCTCCCCTACTCATCCTGCAACCTCGACACATATGGAGGAGTTTGATGACTTATAATCGATCTGAACGGAAAAAAATAATGGACATCGGGTTCTGTCCTGATGGGGTGGCTGCTGACTGGTTTGTGACTCTTTTGAGCTGCAGGATGATTTACAGTGGCTGCATTTCTTCTCAGCCTTACGGGCCCGCCTGGAAGATCCGGACGCTGGAAATGAAGCTTATCCGGGTACTCATAAACGCTATTCAGCAGGGCAACCGCTCTTTTGGGTCAATTTGCTCGCGGAATCGCCAGGCGGCGTTGCTCGACTTCCTCCTGAGTGGCCTGAACGATGAAATGTGAATACTTCTTTGATGCCATCGACATCAAACTTCGTGGAACGTGCCTTTAACCGTATCCCGGGCCGCGACTATCGCTGAATGGATCGAATTGGGATCGCAAGGCTGCGCTCGCTTGATTACGCCAGCCCGGGCGCCCACGCCGAAAACCCGCTATTACAACCAATTTCAAGTACTCGCAGTTAAGCCCAGCCGCCTCTTTACCGTAAACCACCTCAACGCCGCCGACGCTTGAGATTGTGCCGTATTGCGGGGACCAGGCCATCTGGCTGCCAACCGCCTGAAAACAGAAGTCCACCGCCCACCCCACGCCACTTCTCTGCCAAGCCACCACAGAGGTCCGTCCTCCTCCAACGGGCTCGCTCTAAGGCTGTTACCGGCGGTGATCCCGGTGAGGGGAAGTGGCGTTTGCCTCAGCAGCACCCATGGATGGGTCCTATCTAGATGCGGTGGAGTGAAGGCAGCCCCATTACGGTTCAAGCGTTCTTGGCCAACCCTGCTAAGCATACCAGATTCTAGCCTCAGCCCTCGTGATTCTTGGCTGCTCCCCATTGCTTACCGCGCCCCAAGTGGCTGAAGAGCCTGCTTAGACCGAAGTTCCCTTAGCAAAGCCCATATACCGCTTCACAAATGGATCGCAGCTTTCACCGGTTTCCAGGGGTCTGCTCGACCAAAACGCGAACCTGTTCTTCTTCGCGCTGACCATTGGGAGAAGATTAGTTTCATACTTGCTCCAGTGGCTAAACATTCCATTGTCCTGGGCATGCCATGGTTATTGTTTACGAACCAAATATTATTTGGAAAGAACGGATTCTAGAATTCACTGATCTCCCCTGTGGAGAAAGCATATGAATTGGGGAAAAAAACCCACCACCCAATGACATAAACCCCTGGTTTCTTCTCGCTGTACACTTCAATGTGACTTTCAATTCCACTGGTATTCCACAAGCTACCAGGATCTCTAGCTACAGAGTGTTTCAAGAACAGAATGTGATCAATTGCCCCCATAGAGACACTGACTGCAAGATCATATTACAGCCCGTCTAACTACTCCAAGGGTAGAATCTATCGTGAGGAGCTCCTTCAACGGCGAGAGAAGGAACCTCGCGTCTTCTTAGATAAAACCTTGTTTCGCTGATTCATACGACGGGCTACCAAACATACGCGACGCTCGCCCTGTCCTATTTGTAAAGAAAAAAGGACGGTCTTAAGACTTTTGTACTGATTACACGAGGATTAAATGCTGTTTCCATGTTCAATAAATACCCCTTTGCCCCTTAATCAAGGACCTCTTAGATGCATTGGGCAAGGGACTACCACTAAGTTGGATTTGAGAGAAGCATACTACAGAGTCAGGATTGCAGAGGGCTACGCAATTACTTGACAGCTGCTTAATACTAAATTTGACAGTATGAATACTTTAATTATGCCATTCGTTATTGGGGCACCCGGGCGATTCATGGCCCTCATCAATGAAGTTTTGCATGACTTATTATATAAAAGGAGTAGTTGTATACTTAGATGATAAGCTTTAATTTATTCACAAACCAGGGAGGAGCATGAGGCTTTGGTTCGGGAAGTATTGCAATGCTTACCGACAACCCTTCGCAAACCACCTAAGTGCTGTTTTCATCAACTCTCCATAGACTATTTGGGCTACAGGATCTCATCCCCAGGGTTTAAAAATGGATCTCGTAAAGATTGAAGCAGTCCTCCAATGGCTCGTTTCCCACCAACCGGAAAGAACTCCAATCTTTCCTAGGGTTTCAAGCACTTTATCGCACTTTTATACCCCAATTTGCTGAACTAACCCTTCCACTCTCACAGACTTATTACGCACTAAGGGTAAAGACCCACAGGCTGCCAAGCCCGGGCTCCTCCCTTGGTTCTGTAACAGCCTTCCAGCTTTGAAATCGACCACTAATGAAATTCGTCTTTAAAGCACCTTCTAATTCGTGACCTTCCTTTCGTGGTTCACGTGGATGCTTTCGACGCTTTGGCGCAGCCCTGTTGCAGAGAAATAAAGATGGTAGGCTTGTTCCTGCGCTTATTTATCAAAAAAATTCTCGCTCAGAACTCAACTGACCGTAGGGGATAAAGAACTGCCGCCATCAAGGGTAGCTTTTCCACTTGGCGCCACTGGCTGAGGCTGGAACACCCCTTCCAGGTTTGGTCGGATCACAAGAACTTGGGTCGCCTCTCCACCCTCAGAATGTTTCCGCAAACAACCACGCTACCGCATTTTTTTCCGCTTTCACTGTCCATTTTTTTTCCCCGAAAGACCAACAACGCTGGATGCTGTCGCTTTCCCGGGAGGGGGGGTGGAGCTGCTTTACGACATCCTGGCCAAGACTCTCCCTCCCAACTGGGCTGGCCACTGATTCACAGACATCCGCCCTCCCTCCATCTACCGCCTCCCCAGCCTTGTCTCCCCTTTCCCAGCGGAACTCGAGGAGGCTGGTCTAAGCAGCCGTCGGCGAGTGAAGGCGACTTCAGCGCTTTTAGTGGATGGTGTTTCTGAAGTGGAAAGTGTTGGTATCGCGTCTTCCCTCTTCTCAGCAGGTTCTCGGCTCGTCATGATGCCCGGGCTGGACATTTTGGCTTTCTCAAGACATCACTGCATTTAGCCTCGCCAGCTTGTGGCGCCATGCGAAGACATTGAGGCTATATCAAGGTGCTCTGTTTGTGCGGAGGCTGTAAATCCATTCCGGGAAGCCCCATGGACTGTTAAAACCTTCTCCGTTGCCTCCCCGCCCCTGGGAAGTCATCTCTCAATGGATTTTACATACGGATTTACCACAGAGAGCCAGGGAAACACAGTCTTGTGGTGGTGGTGGGACCTATTCTCCAAACAAGCCCATTTCATCTCGCACTTCCATTCCTCCGCCTCCTAAATACACTATTCATTCAACATATATATCGCTCTACACTCTCAAGGTGGTGTCCGACCGGCCTCAATTCATTTCAAAATTTGAAAGCTTTCCTGGCTTGTTGGGGGGCCGCCTCGGGGGTTACCGCCCCTTACCACGCTCACAGTGACGGTGAGTCGGAGAGAACTTAACAGAACTCTCGAACAGTATTTACGCGAAATATAATTCAACTATCACCAGCGACAACCGGTGCGATTTAATTCCGCTTGCAGAATATGCCTATAACAACGCCGGGCTCATAGTAGCACGCAAAACCCCTTCGGTGTCTGGTCACTCCTTCCGCCATTGCCCCAACTACCCGCTGAGCGCTGCATCCTCTGTGAATTCCAGCAGTGGATTTCTATCTCTGGCTGAGGGGTGGAACGGTTCAGACTGCCTGCAACAAGCTAAAGATTCCCAAAGTTCCAGGCGGATAAACACGTTTGACTTTCCTTGCGGTTGGGGCTTGGCCCATTTGTCTACTAAAAAATCGTGAGACGCATATACCTCAAACTGGGCAAAAGTTCGTGGACCTTTAGAATTACAAAGTGATTAATGATGCTACTGCCCGTTAGATCTGGCTTCAATTCTTTTTAAGTAATATCCATCCTATCTTTCATTCCAGTTTGCTCAAGGAGGCTCCCGCCTGATGCTCGGCACGACCTCGAGATACCCCGACTATAATTGATGGCCACAAGCATTATGAAATTGACGTTTCTTAATTTGACTCTCGCTTTTAACCGCAATCGCTAAATACTTGGTTTCCTGGGTGGGGTATTCCTCTATTATAATCAATGGGTGTATTCAGAAAATATTGACTTCCCTTCTTACTTCTGCTTTCCATCGCATCTTCCCGACAAACCAGGGGAGAAGTTTTTTCTTAGAGGAGGCAGAGTGTAAAGGTTTCAATGGTGTTGATTCTCAGCACAGCCGCTACCTTGACTGATCTCCAGGACTCGGGCGATGGGCCAGAATCGGCAGCAATTACTCTGGTAGAGGCCTTATCTCACAGAGAGAGATGAGAAGCCGCTCATGAAATGGACTGGGAAACCGAGGGATGGGACGGAGAAGGTTATAACCTGTGGTTCTGGCGGGAGACTTCATTCCTGTCACGTCGTGTACGTGAGCTTTCTAAGATGTCTGAATAAACGGTCTTTCAACCCAAAAAGCCTTTTATTTCTGCTCTATGGAATTCCTTACAATAATGAGTTTAAATTATGGACAGAAAGATACCAGCTGGAAATTAGGAACTTTTTTTTTACAGTAAGAGTTTTTTACAGTAACAGAGAAATTATTAATGCTCCGCCCCTGGAATGTCCGACCACGCCCCTGTCGTGCCTCGCCCAGCCCCATTGGCGCTATGCCACTGTTTGAATTCCACCACCATGGGAACCTGTTACTAAAATTTTTGGATCCCACCGCTGCCACGCATGCCCTCCTTTGCTCCCAGCCACCCTCCTGCCTAGTGTCCTTCCTCTGCCTACTTATGCACACCACTGCCTGGGAGCATGGTGGCGCACTAGCAAAGAGATGCGTGGGAGAGGGCACTGGCGTAATGCCCATTGGGCATCACCTTGTGGGGGGCATCAAAATGCTGGGTTCGTTTTTGGGTATTTTAATGGTTTTCCATTTGTGGCCTGCAGGGGGCGTAGTTTTTAGGCCAGTGGCACCAAAATGTCAGCATATCATCAGGGGACTGTCCTTATGCTACCCCCCAAGTTTGGTGAGGTTTGGTTCAGGGAGTCCAAAGTTATGGACTCCCAAAGGGGGTGCCCCTATCCCCCATTGTTTCCAATGGGAGCTAATAGGAGACGGGGGCTACAGTTTTGAGGGTCCATAACTTTGGCCCCTGAACCAAACTGCAATTCAAACTTGGGGTATCATTAGGCAGTCTCCTGATGAGACCCCTGAAAGTTTTGAGACTGTGCCTTCAGAAATGTGCCCCCCACAGCCTGAAACCCCCATTGACAGCAATGCAGAAAACTCAATGCAGAACAAAGATTCTTGGGCAAATTTCTAGGATGTTCCTGCAGGGGGTGCATTTTTGGATGTATCGGCACCAAAATTTCAGGGTATCATCTGGAGATGATGGCACCCCCCCAAGCTTGGTGCAGTTTGGTTCAGGGGGGCCAAAGTTATGGAATGAAATTATGCTGAAATTTTGGTGCTGATATGTCTAAAAATGCATCCCCAATGTCCTGGTGCAAAAAATTTTTTGGTCATGGTGGAGTGGCCGCCCATGGGGCGGGGGAGGGCATCCAACTCAGGTTTTGCCCAGGGCTACAGTTTTCCCAGGGCTGCCTCGTTACGCCCCTGGGAGAGAGTGAACAGCCGTGGGCTCTGCAAAGCCCCGTGTCCTGGCAGCTGCTCCAACTCAAGGAACGCCGAGGCCGGCCATGCTGCCGGAGATGCTTTGGAATGGCGCTTGCTGCCAGTGGTGTGGTTAGCCGCTCATCCCATTTTTGCATCTCTCTTTCGGGGCTATTGTTTCAAAGTCTGGCAACGCCCGCTTGACCGTTGGCGACAGGGTTGGGAAGAAATGTGTGGATGTGAGTATAATGGAAAGCAAAACGGAAACGAGCATCCGTCTCTGGTCCAGGTTCATTGGGCTTTGCTGAAAGCCAGACAAAGGAGCAGGTAGCCTACTAGTTCCCCACCCCCACCTCAAGATTGCTTGCCTGTGTATACCTCTGTTAGGCATTTGCTGTTTAAATGAGAAGGGGTGGGGGGAGGGAGGAAATGTTCCTGTAGCTTCCCAGCCTGGTCACAAATTAAGTGGTTATTGTGAAAAAGGCAAACTCTATGCTGGGGATCATTAGGAAAGGAGTTGATAATAAAACTGCAAAGATTGTCATGCCCTTATATAAAGCCGTGGTGCGACCGCACTTGGATCACTGTGTTCAGTTCTGGTCGCCACATCTCAAAAAGGATATCGAAGAGATAGAAAAAGTGCAGAGAAGGGCAACGAGTATGATTGAGGGACTGGAGCACCTTCCTTATGAGGAGAGGCTGCAGCGTTTGGGACTCTTTAGTTTGGAGAGGAGGTGTCTGAGGGGGGATAGGATTGAAGTTCATAAAATTATGCATGGGGTAGAAAAATGCTGACAGAGAGACATTATTTCTTTCTCTCTTCAATACAATACTAGAACCGGGGCATTCATTGAAAAATGCTGGGGGGAAGAATTAGGACTAATAAAAGGAAACACTTCTTCACGCAACGTGTGATTGGTGTTTGGAATATGCTGCCACAGGAGGTGGTGATGGCCACTAACCTGGATAGCTTTAAAAGGAGCTTGGACAGATTTATGGAGGAGAAGTTGATCTATGGCTACCAATCTTGATCCTCCTTGATCTCAGATTGCAAATGACTTCGCAGACCAGGTGCTCGGGAGCAGCAGCAGCAGAAGGCCCTTGCTTTCACATCCTGCCTGTGAGCTCCCAATGGCACCTGGTGGGCCACTGCGAGTAGCAGAGTGCTGGACTAGATGGACTCTGGTCTGATCCAGCAGGCTAGTTCTTATGTTCTTATGGGTGGTCTATCATTGCCCATTTATGAATGCAGTATTGGCTCTCAGGCTGTTTGCTTTGCACTGGGATTTCCCCATGTTTCTTTGTTTACATGCAAAGACGAGCTCCACTCCTGGAGAGCCAAACCACCATTTTGGCCACCCCCTGCTTCTTTATTTGGGGAGGGAATTGTTTCAATGCTCTATCGTTCATGCAATGGACCCTATGTGGGTTTTTTTTAAGGAACCCCCACTGATCCCCCTGAAATGCCAGCCAAAGAGTAGGCGGAACTACTCCTGTGTGGGCAGGGCCAGGTGGGGAGAAGCGGAAAACCTGAAGGAAGCCAAATGCGCCCTGGTCTCCTTCGCTTTCCCTGTGAAACAAGACCAAAAAGTCACACTCTCACAGGTTTCAGAAACCAGGCAAAGAGTAAAAACTGAGAGTGTGGTGAATTCTGAAGGGCGGGAAACCTCCTGTCACCCAGAATCTGACCCGAAGGGAATGTATACTCACAACAGAGCAGACAACGTACATAAATAGCCATTGTAACTTATTTTCAATCATGGAATTCCACTGTTCCATCTCGGCCTACCCTGTTCCCCCGAATGTAAGACATCCCCTGAAAATAAGACGTAGTAGAGGTTTTGCTGAAGTGCGAAATAGAAGGCATCCCCCGAAAGTAAGACGTAGCAAAGTTTTTGTTTGGAAGCATGCCCGACGAACAGAACACAGGAAAAATAAGACATCCCCTGAAAATAAGACATAGCACATCTTTGGGAGCAAAAATTAATATAAGACACTGTCTTATTTTCGGGGAAACACGGTAGGTGGCTTTGGGCAAAAGCGCCTATTACCTGTGATATGAGTCAGATTGGGGTGTGCCTGACCTAATTGTGTCCTATTTGCAGACAGATGTGATGTCGAGGAATTCACATTCCAAAGTTTGTTGGGGTTTAGGAACACAATTTAGGGGAAGGAGGGGTTTCCCCCTTCACTTCCATGCCGTTATTTCAAGCTGAAACAGTCAAAGAGGGGAGACACATGAACCAGATTCGTGCTGCAGGTAACTTGCAATTTAATCCTTAGAAGCAGGGCAAGCTGACCTGTGTGTGTGATTGATAACCTCAGTAATATGTTTCAGATATTTTTCAAAAGCTCTTTCCCCTAAGCACTTCGCATACACATGTTCTCAGTGTGTTGGATGGCAGCGAAAGATATGTGCCAAATACTTGTAAGTAGCAAGAAGTAGGCAACAGGTTTGGGGTATAAACTATTCTGCCAAATGCCAAAAGTTTCGATGAGGCCATCCAAATATGGCGCTCCAGAGGTCCATGGACTGCAATTCCCATCAGCCCCTGCCTGCATGACCAACTGGCAGGGGCTGATGGGAATTGTAGTCCATGAACATCTGGAGCACCATGGGTTGGCCACCCCTGCTGGACCTTTTATTTCTATGCTTCTGAGATGCTGTCTTTCTACCTCAGGAAGATGAAGTTGTCCTGCAATGCTCGGCCACCGTCCAGAAGGAACAGCTGAAATTATGCCTGTCTGTCGAAGGCTTTGGAAACCGGCTTTGCTTTCTGGAACCTACCTCCAACGCTCAGGTACGTCGGGTCTGAAAGGAAACTTCTTCCCGAGGCTGACCTGGCCTGCGACCAGATCTAGCTTGAGCCAATCAAGAGGCTGCTAATGCCACCATTATGGGCTGAGTTTTCTTGGCCAAGAAACTGACCCTAACACTGAATCTATGACCTTGAGTGTGAAGGTCAATATTGCTTACTCAAACTACCAGCGGCTTCCCAAGGTCTAAGGTCCTGACTAACTGATCCTTTTAACTGGAGATGGCAGGAATTGAACCTGGGACGTTCTGCATCTCAAGCAGATACTCTACCACACAGGTGTCAAACTCATGCCCCTCCAGATGTTATGGACTACAGTTCCCATCATCCCCTGCCAGCATCATCCCCTGCCAACATCTGGAGGGCCACGAGTTTGACACCTATGCTCTACCACTAAGGCACGGTGGCCCCTCCCACAGTTGTTGTTGTTGTTATTATTATTTATTCAATTTCGGTATACCACCCTATCCCCAAGGGCTCTGGGACAACCTACTCATCATAAAATACAAGTAACGAGAGGGGCGAGTAAACAACCGACAATAAATAATACCTAGCATTAAGCACTCAGTCCCATAAACCTGAAAATACTAATTTAAAACAGCAACTGATACATAAAAACAGCGTCCTGCATGAGTTTATCACAAGTGCTGGGTTTCAGTGAGTTGTCCCAAGGGAGCAGCAATGGCGTAGGAGGTTAAGAGCTTGTGTATCTAATCTGGAGGAGCCGGATTTGATTCCCCGCTCTGCCGCCTGAGCTGTGGAGGCTTATCTGGGGAATTCAGATTAGTCTGTGCACTCCCACACACGCCAGCTGGGTGACCTTGGGCTAGTCACAGCTTCTTGGAGCTCTCTCAGCCCCATCTACCTCACAGGGTGTTTGTTGTGAGGGGGGAAGGGCAAGGAGATTGTCAGCCCCTTTGAGTCTCCTGCAGGAGAGAAAGGGGGGATATAAATCCAAAACTCAAACTCACTCAAACTCAAACAGCAGTTCGTATTCCAGCCGTAATTTGGGCAGTGTCGTGCTCTTTCTTCCGTGCTTCCCGCACTGCCAGGAGGAAAGAGACTGAAACACTGCTGTCCCTTTGATGTATCCGCCAAATCCATTGTGCAGATTTGGGGACAAACACGCCAGCCTTGTAAGATCGTTCCAGCGGCCCACCTTGTCCAGCATCTTGTTTTCCACAGTGGCCCAATGGCCTGAAAGGACCACGAGTAGAGGCCAAAACCACCTCTTACTGTTGCCCTCAGTAGCTGTCACTGAACATGGAGGCTCCATTCGGTGGTGAATAGTAGGGATAGACTTTCTTTCGGGAACATGTCTGATCCCCCTTTTAAGTTGTCAGCTCTCCTGGCCTGGATGGCCCAAGCTAGACCGATCTCGTCAGATTTTGGAAGCTAAGCAGAGTCAACCCTGGTTAGAACTTTGATGGGAGACCCCCCAAGAAAAACCAGGGATGCTACGCGGAGGCAGGCAGTGGCAATACCACCTCTGTTCCTCTCTTGCCTTGAAAACTCTATGATGCAGAGGCGTAGCTGGCTTTTTCACGCCCCCCTTGGCGCCCCCCTCCCCCAGCGGCACCCCACCAAATACTTCAGGAAACGAGCAGGCTGGAGGCCTGTTCTGGTGGGAACTACATTTCCCAGGGTATTTTGGGAAATGTAGTTCCCACACACGGCAGGCTTGTACTCCAGCCTGCTCGGTTTCCTAAAGTAAGTGTGGGGGGGCGCCGCGGGGGGGGGATGCGGGGGGAAGGGGGAGAGGCTGTGGGAATTTTGCGCCCCCACGTGGCCCAAATCTGTGCGCCCAGTGCGTGGCGCACCCCCCGTCCCCTGGGAGCTTTGCCACTGCTACGATGTCGCCATCAGTCGGCTGACATCTCTTTCTGCCACCACAAGTCAGTGGCCATGTCTCTGGAGGCAGTGAGTTCCACCGGTTCCCTTTGCAGTGTGCGAAGAGACGTTTCCCTCTCATGACCTCCCCTCCCATCTGCCTCAAAAGCTGAGAACTGGATAGCGGGCTAATTTGTTCCTTTCCTCCTGCCCACAGAAAGTCCCTCCAGATCTGGCGATATGTTGCTTCATCCTGGAACAGTCCTTGTCCGTACGAGCCCTGCAGGAGATGCTGGCAAACACTGTAGAGGTGGGTGTGGAGGTAAGGAAGGCAGTTTTTCAGACTGCCGGGTGGGAGCGGGGTGGATAGGCCAGCCTGTGGTGAAGCACCACTGAGGTAAACCTGCTGGCAGGGAGCGTGCCCACTCTGAGGGCCTTTCCTTCTCATGCTCCCAGGTATGTGCCTTTTACAGTGTGGGCCCATAAACCACATACGTGGTTGGAGTTACAGCTCAAAAATTGTCTTGGGGCAGTGGTGGGATCCAAAAATTTTAGTAACAGGTTCCCATGGTGGTGGGATTCAAACTGTGGCGTAGCGCCAATGGGGCTGGGCGAGGCACGACGGGGGCGTGGCTGGGCATTCCAGGGGCGGGGCATTCCTGGACGGGGCTGTGGCAAGGACGCAGCCGCTGCGCCGGTCCTTGGGCGGGAAACGAATGCACGCAGGCGCAGGCTGCCACGCACACCAGTGCACCTCCTGCTAGACTGCTTCAAGTTCTGTGCGCTACTGCTGAGAGGAGGGGCGGAACTAAGGCAAAAATCACGTGGCAAAATCACCAATTAGTCACCCCCCTCTCGGCACACACAAATAATTAGTAACCTACTCTCGGGAACCTGTGAGAACCTGCTGGATCCCACCTCTGTCTTGTGGGGGGTGGGTGGGAAATTCCCTGTTTCCCTGAAAATAAGACCTACCCCGGAAATAAGTCCATGACTTTTCAAGATTTTTGGAGGAGGCTTGAAATATAAGCCCTATTCCAAAAATAAGCACTAGTTACAGATTCCCTGGCGCAGCTGATCTGGTCATGTGGGGGGCGCAAAATCATGGGAAAAAAATAAGACATCCCCTGAAAATAAGCCCTAATGCATCTTTTGGAACAAAAAAATAATATAAGACCCCGTCTTATTTCGTGGAAACAGGGTATGTAGAAAGGGGAGGCTTCTTGAAACGTACTGGGAGATAAGAAGGCTAGGAAAAGCTGTTTTCCATATGCGCGCCAACATTGTAGTGCTTCTGTCCTGCCTCAGACGGCAGAGTCCGAATGGCAGAGCCCAAATGTTGGACGGAGGCCTGGGTTCGAAAGCCGTCTCGTCTACGAAGCTCATTGGATGACCTCACACTGGTTGCTCTCGCTTGGCCTGACCTACTTTGCAGCGATGTTGTAAACATAAAGAGGGGTTTGGGAACCTTGCACGTGACCCCGATCCCCTTGGAAGAAGGGAACGGGGTCAAAGCGCACGTATAGACAGCCGTCCGACAAACGGACGCTGAAGAGGTGGTGTTAGCTTGCTAGGGAATGTTAGCTTGCTAAATTTCTGTTTCTCACGCTACTGTGAAAAGCAGGATGGCCAAAGAGCTCAGAAAAGAAGAAGGTAATCTTATTTGTGAGTACAGACTATAGCAGTAGCCATTCCGAATGAGGCCTGACCTTCCACTTTGGATCAGACCCATATTCAAGGACATCTGTCGCTCCGTCCGCCTACCGTGGCCAGTCGGGTTGCCAGCTGACCCGGCTGGCTTTTGCGCCTTAAACAGGATCAGCAAGTTTTGATGGCAGGGAGACGTGTGCCCCTGTTCCCTGCGAACGTCTGACAGGTCAGCGTCTTTGCAAGGCCGTGCAGCAGCTGGTCAAACATACCGGCAGCCGCGGCGCACCCCTGAAAGACGGCCTCCCAGATTGCATTCTGGTCACGCGGGCGTCTTCTCGGTGCTGAGGAAAGCTTCGCCTGCTGAATGTCTACCTGTCCCACAGCGGTTAGGGACGCAGAACAAAGAAAGGACTTAGGAGGTCTCCCCTAGCACGAAACCTCATCCTGCTGGCCATCCCCTCTCCAGCTTAGTTCTGAAGATGATCGTGCCAGGCTGTTCTGTTGGTGGGTAAGGAGTTCTGTATGTCCCTGGAAGGTGGCGAGTGGAGGGCCCCGGGGTCAACAGGGCCTTGTCTTAAAGGGTAATGCTGAAAGAGGTACATGGCGAGGCGGGGACGGGGGATGGGCGAGGAGCTGCAGCCCTAGGATGCTGGTGGGGGGGGGGACCCAGTTTCCCTCCCTCCCCCACGCCGCTTTCATCTTTTCTCCCTCTTCTTTCCTTTGGCTTCTCTTTCGCTGGCTGGCCCTCTAGGGTGTTGACTTGGACAAGTGGGTAGGTGCCGACTTCGCTGCCGTGATCCCACCCATGCCCGTTCCCTCGCCAACTCCTTCTGCCCCCCTCTCCCTGCCGTGTTGTGCCGTGTGTGCACCCATCTCCTCTCCGGGGTTCCCACCTCGCCAGATTTCTGTGGGTTCAGAGCAGCTGCCGGGTACACGAGGAGACAGAGCTGTGGCCCCCTAACCCACCTTCCCAGTCCTCTGTTAGGGTACCTTGGATGTAATTTGACCACACCGATTGACCATTGTCCACTAGTTAAGATGGCTGGCTTTCCTTGATGTTCTTAGCCCAGGGGTCTGCAACCCGCAGCTCTCCAGATGTTCATGGACTACAAATCCCATCAGCCCCTGCCATGAACATCTGGAGAGCCGCAGGTTGCAGACCCCTGTCTTAGCCTATCCAGCGCAAGAGCTACTGTCAAATGGTCACGATGAACAGTGGCGTATCTGCCTAGGGACAATGGGTACCCCTTGTCCCCGGGCGCCACTCTTCTGGTCACGTGGGGGGCGCAAAATCGGCCCCCACGTGACCAGGAAGTCCTGCTGTCTCGTCGTTTTCATTTGCCTCGGACTTCCTGCTGCCTCCAAGTGCCCTCAACCCCGCCCTGGACTCCTCCCTCCCTCCCTTCCCCCCCCTGCCGGCTGGGAGCCCAGCAGGCAGGGGGAGTCTGGGGGGGAGGTGGGCACCCTAAACCTTGCCCATGTCCATGGTGACATGGGCGGGGTCAAGGGCAGTGGGGGAGGAGCCGAGGTGGGCGGGGCAGGGGCAGAGCCTGGGGGGCATCCTGGAGACAATTTGTCTCCGGGCCCCATTTACCCCTGGTACGCCTCTGACGATGAATCAGCACTAACCACTTTTTTAACTGGTCATGGCCAATTGAGGATATAGAGGGCAAAGGAAAAGGATTATATGCCAATTGGCCATCCTGGCAGGGGCTGATGGGAATTGTAGTCCATGAACATCTGGAGAGCTGCAGGTTGCAGACCTCTGATGTAGATTGTATACAACACAGAACAAAGCATGCCGAACCTTCTTTCTAGTAGAACCCTCCGCCTGGGTCCTAGTACCTACCTAGTCCTGCTCCTCTCCCTCATCCATTTGAAAGTAGAAATACGTTTCGGCATAAATGCTCTTGTATCAAATTACCATGTTCAACAATTCACAGAATAACAGTTTTACGAAGGCAGTGCATAAAAACGAATGTTCGGGACTATATTCTAATGCAGAAGCGTACGACTTTCTCGACCGCTGCACCTGAACTGACCGAACTATCATTTTTATGCGGAATGACTCCATTCCAGGTGTTTTCAGGAAGTGGGTGGAGCCGAGTGGAGCTTGTGCCCTCCAAGGCTTCTGATTGGCTGTTGGCAATCTGATTGACGGTGCAGATTTTTAAAAAGTTGTTTCCACGGCAGCTGCCACCACAACACGCAGGTCTTACCTTCAGTTGTGCTGTGAAGCTGTGAGTATGCAAGGAAATGTTTTTAAGCAGTATGGCTATCCTGTTATACAGTGCCTGGATTGTTGAAAAGTAATGCGCGGCCTCACTCTGACATTTTGTGGTTGGCTCCGCCACCCGCAACGCCCGTTGTGGAGGTCGCTGCCACCACCACATAAGAACATAAGAACATAAGAACAAGCCAGCTGGATCAGACCAGAGTCCATCTAGTCCAGCTCTCTGCTACCCGCAGTGGCCCTCCAGGTGCCATTGGGAGCTCACGTGCAGGAGGTGAAAGCAATGGCCTTCTGCTGCTGCTGCTGCTCCCGAGCACCTGGTCTGCTAAGGCGTTTGCAATCTCAGATCAAAGAGGATCAAGATTGGTAGCCAGAGATGGACGTCTCCTCCATAAATCTGTCCAAGCCCCTTTTAAAGCTATCCAGGTGAGTGGTCATCACCACCTCTGTTGCCGCATATCCCAAACACCAATCACACGTTGCGTGAAGAAGTGTTTCCTTTTATTAGTCCTAATTCTTCCCCCCAGTCCTAATTCTCCCCCCCCCCCACCTGGCGCCAGAATTCCAAAGGGCTCAAAAACTTGGGCACTTCTCTTATAGAGTGACCGAGGGGGTCTGAGGCCAACGGTGAGAAAATAATTTTATTCAAGGACACTTGTTTCCCTTCAGATTCTTCTCAGCATCTGTCCCATGGGATTATGTTAAATTGTTTTCTTCGTCCCTCCTTCAAGGTAGCCCAGAAGCGGGTAGAATTTGGACACCCAGTCAGTGTTACACACTCCTCTGTTCCCCCCCCCCCAAAACCCACCATTTTAACATACATTTTATCGTAAAATTGCACATGACTTCCATGTGGGATTTTCATCAAAGAATCCAACTTGGCAGGTTGATAATTTCAGGGGGGACCCCTTGCGGGAAGAAAGTTAGAAGAGTTTGAAGAAGAGTTTGGATTTATATCCCCCCCTTCTCTCCTGTAAGGAGACTCAAAGGGGCTTACAATCTCCTTGCCCTTCCCCCCTCACAACAAACACCCTGTGAGGTGGGTGGGGCTGAGAGAGCTCCGAAAAGCTGTGACTAGCCCAAGGTCACCCAGCTGGCGTGTGTGGGAGTGCACAGGCTAATCTAGTTCCCCAGATAAGCCTCCACAGCTCAGGCGGCAGAGCTGGGAATCAAACCCGGTTCCTCCAGATTAGATTAACCTCCTACGCCACTGCTGCTTCGTGGAGGGGGCCGAACTTCGGCTCAGTAGATCTTCGAACTTCGGCTCAGTAGATCTCAAGTGGCCTCAGTAGATCTTCGAACTTCGCCTCAGTAGATCTTCGAACTTCGCCTCAGTAGATCTCAAGTGGCAGAGCTGGGAATCAAACCCGGTTCCTCCAGATCAGAGTGCACCTGATCTTAGCCACTACGCCACTGCTGCTCTTAGCCACTATGCCACTGCTGCTCTTAGCCACTTCGCCACTGCTGACCCTGACAAGCACAGGGTCAGGGTGGCCTCTGCCTTTCCTCCCTCTATGAAAATCTGGCGGAAACCCCGTTTCCCTCTCCCCTAATAACCCCACATGTCCTTTATCCCCCGAGTTGTGCTTTCCTAATCCTCATTCCACCTCACCAGCATCTCTCCTCTCCCTCCGACTCGACTTCTCCATCCTCAGCCGGGCGCTGCTCCCTCCTCTCACCCTGTCCATTTCCTCTCCTCCGTTGCATGGTTCCTGAGTGTGAACCTCCTCCCACGTTGGCGCATACGTTCCTAGCTGGTGTTTGGAAGTGAACGTGGTCTTTGAGCGCCACGCGGTGGAGCGGTGATTGGGATTGGCTGGCGCCGATCAGGCGATCTTGACGACCCAAGATGGATCGGCCACGGGTCTCCATCCCACCCGCCTTCCGTTTTGTGTCCCTTGCTCTCCTGCAAGGCACCGAAATGTTGGCTGTGTTCGGACTCGTCCTCCCCCCACACTGCTTGGGAACTGCCGTGTTCCTTCTCACAAGGGGCGTGTGTCTTCCCTCTAAGAAATACTAGTGTCCCAATGATCACGGAATGCGGCATGCTTTACACAGTGATCATGTACCCTCCCTGGGGGGGTGGGGGGATTATAGGAAGAACGCCCATGAAATCTTGACCGTAAGCAGCTTAGCCATGGGACGTGTCCTATATTGGGATAAAATGGAATCGTCCCGTGTACTCTGGCCCAAGGCCTGTGGACAAAGGGCCGCAGAGGAGGAAGATCAGAAATAAATCAGAAATTAGACCCATTCGTGCCTGCGGTTTGTGTCCGTGGTCCAAACAAAATGCTACATTTCTCTCTTTTGCAGTAACCATCACATCTACTACCCTGTTCCCCCGAATATAAGACATCCCCTAAAAATAAGACATAGTAGAGGTTTTGCTGAAGTGCAAAATATAAGGCATCCCCCGAAAGTAAGACATAGCAAAGTGTTTGTTTGGAAGCATGCCGGATGAACAGAACACAGAAAAATAAAGACATCCCCTGAAAATAAGACATAGCACATCTTTGGGAGCAAAAATTAATATAAGACACTGTCTTATATTCGGGGAAACATGGTATGTCAGGGGTCTGCAACCTGCGGCTCTCCAGATGTTCATGGACTACAAATCCTGCTGGCAGGGGCTGATGGGATTTGTAGTCCATGAACATCTGGAGAGCCGCAGGTTGCAGACCCCTGGACTATGTGTTAATATGGACCACAGACAATCCACCATTTCAGTGTTGGTTATAGGTTTATGCCACTCTCAACTGAACATGTTCAGAGAAGCTTAGGATAGTTCACATGGCCGATGTTTGTTGGCGGTCAGAGATGCAGTACGAAGCATCCAGTGCTAATTCCCAAAATACAAATTGAGGCTTGTAAGCATGAGTCTCAAGTAGATCTGCTTCCATCCAATCAGACCCTATTGCAGTGGTGGCGAACCTTTGGCACTCCAGATGTTATGGACTACAATTCCCATCAGCCAATTGGCCATGCTGGCAAGGGCTGATGGGAATTGTAGTCCATAACATCTGGAGTGCCAAAGGTTTGCCACCACGGCCCGATTGCATCATTGTGTCAAGAATAATTTTAAAAATCCAGTCACACCTGTTGAAGGGTTGCTCTGGAATGACTCGCCTTGGGAAGAGCTAGCCCAGGGGTCTGCAACCTGCAGCTCTCCAGATGTTCATAGACTACAAATCCCAGCCCCTGCCAGCATGGGATTTGTAGTCCATGAACATCTGGAGAGCCGCAGGTTGCAGACCCCTGAGCTTGCCTGCTGCCACTCTGCATGAATCACTGTGCTGAGTGTGCCTCTTTCTAGTTGGAATGCCCAGAGAAGCAGTGGGTGATATCCTCCCATTTTATTTAGCTCTGTCACGTTCTGGGCATTGTGGGAGTAACTCTTTGTGGGGTAATATGAAAGCATTGCAGACAATGTCCCCCCCAAAACCTTTAATTATTAATTAAAATGGCCAGCATACTTTGTTTCTGACACCCTAAAAATAAATCTTTTGATCTGAAGTGTGTGATGGGTGTCCAGTTTGAATTCAGGGGGACAAGAAAGGAAACACAGAATTCAGTTTTGTGATCTGGTCCAAGTATTTATGATCATGTATGTGACAGTAATAGGACTGAATCATGAATGAATATGTATATGTGCCATGGTAATATGTTCTAACTGTTATGATCACATATGTTACAGTCACGTGAGCCGTAGAATAAAGACCATACGTTCTTATTGGCTGATGACCAATCGTATTGTGGATATATACATGAGCAACAGTGTTGGTTTGTCTGAGTAGATCTTACTGCATTTACTGTAGCAATGTGACGCAGATGCTTATGTCCATATATAGCAGTGGTGGCGAATCTATGGCACTCCAGATGTTCATGGACTACAATTCACAAACACGCGTGGCACATAGGTGCTGGCTCTTGTAAATATTATTGCGTCAATGTCACCCGTTGTGACTGTAATACAAATTCATGACAATTAATGAAAATCCTGAATTGGTGGCTTGAATTACTTATAAATACTGTCCCAATTCAAGGGCAGTCAAATTTCTCATCTCGTCTGTACGTGCGCAATAATATTTACAAGATTATGGACATTGTTGCTTTAACAAATACATGATTATGGACTTGAGAGAAAGTTGTCTTGTAATAAATTGTTGCATGAATTGGATTTAAAGTGGAGATATATATGTGTTATGGAGATATAATAGTTGGATAAGTCTAATAGCCAACAATTTGGCATACTTTACAAGAAACTAACAGGTAATAAAAATTGCTTGAGCCAGCGCCTATGTGCCACGTGTGTTTGTGAATCTTATATTGTTTTGGACGTAGCACATTAATTTCATACATGGACTACAATTCCCATCAGCCCCTGACAGCATGGCCAATTGGGAATTGTAGTCCATGAACATCTGGAGTGCCATAGGTTCGCCACCACGGATATATAGCATAGCAGTCTGCCTGCTAAATACATACATATTCTGCTACCATCAGTCTTGCTCTTAATGGTTGCATGATTTAAGGCTGATAAGTTAGCGGGGATGTACCACGTAACGGAGCCACGGTTTGCACTTCTTGTTTTTGGCTTGGCTAATCATCTCTGTGTATGACGAGGAAGAAGTTTTCACGGAAGTCTTCTGAGAGCGATCTTCTCCTGACGTCTCTGGGTATGACTAAATGTGCACCGAAGACCCCCTTCCGCATCGAAATCTTCGGCCTTAACTTGTGCTTGAAATGCTGCATTCTTGGCTGGCCTTTGATGAGGTCTGCCCTCTGCCCAGAGCAGGTGTTCCTCTTCCTTATTCTTTCTTGGGCCTCTTGGAAAAAACCACCCAGAAGAAACACCTCCTTGAAGGAAAGCCCTCAGCTGGTGGAAGACTTCTCGCTCGTTGGTGAAGTCGGACTGTCGTATCCTAAGGGGTAACTTCTTGAAAAGTCCACTGGTGTGTTGCCCGACCAAGTGCCGAGGAGGATGTTTCTACACATCAGGGTCCATTGTGGGGTTAAACCTTTGCCTGTCTCTACTTGTCCCCAGGCTGCTTCCAGAATGTCTCGGGGCTGGTTTTTAATATCTGCGTTAAACTTGGGGTAGCAGAGCAAGTCTGCTTGGATCAAATACGAATGTTTGTTGTTTTCTTTATGTCCTCCTTGTCTGTGAATCTGGTAGGTGGTTTATTTCTAGCCTTTATTTCTCCATGGACTTCTGAGTCACCACCGGTGAAGAATGGAACCCAGTGAGATACCAAAAAGTACATTCCTTGATCCCTTAAAACGAAGGAGTCGGTGGATTGTGTTGTTGTGGGGTGGGTTAGAGCAGGACACGGGGAGGGGGTGGTGGTATATAACTGGACATTCCCCAATTTGCTGAATTCCCAGACTGACTTGTGTTTCCCTTTTGCCTTATCGTTTCCAGTCTTCACAAGGTGGTGGACACCGGACTCTGCTCTATGGACACGCTATTCTCCTCCGGCATTCCCACAGTGGCATGGTGAGACCGGGGGTGGGGGGTGGGGGCCCCAGGGTACCCTGCAGAGGGAAAGGGCGTGCCAGGATGGCTTGGAAACTTGCCTTGTAGACCACTGCAGGTTGACTTCTCAGGAAAGTGGTACAGGAATGGTACTGTTACCCACTGCCAGGGGTAACTAGAAAGTGATTTCAGAGTGATTTCAGCTTTGTCAGCAATGAGCGATAGTGATTTCAGAGTGATTTCGGCTTTGGCGGCAGTGAGAGGATGCAGGGGCAGGCTGCCTTCAGAGCAGAGGTTCTTTATTGTGATTTCAAGCTCTTTCCAGGCCAGACTGCCCACGACAGAATGAAACACAGCCCTTATTATACAGTTTTTCACCCAATCAGAGGGGGAAGGGGGCAGTCCCCTGCCACATAATACAGACAATCTAAAACAAAGAGGAGGAAGACAGTCTTTTGTTTTTGCTGATGGGATTAAGTCCCAGAAGAAAAGGCTGCCAATGAATCTTGAGATCCTAGAAGTGGAAACTTCAATAGTCCCATGGGTCTTGAGATCCTAGAAGTGAAAATTCAAATAGTCCAATGGGAAGTAGGGTGATGTCCTCCAAACGGCCAAGGCACACCTTGTAAGTCCAAAAAGGTCTTTTGTTGAGGTTGACAAACTTATCAGATTGTAAGAAGGAGTTGTCCTTACTTTGCATTTTCTGATCTACTTCCTTGTTACTTAGCTAAAATAAAACTACTAAAATCATAAGAGGGTTATTCTATTAATACAATAAAGTAAAAGGAATATTTCCGATCCATTTCTCTTCTTGTCTATCACTTAAAGTAACTCTATAGAATCTCTTAACCTTATAATAACATGCTTATATATTGGGGAGAGATAACCCCAGCAATACATTTTTACCACATACCCGCATGGGTAACAAAGCAAAACAATATCAGTATAATATCAAGGAAACTACAACATAACTTTCAAGCTATATCACACATCATAGAAATGGGATGAAAGCTCTATTTAGGATACATGCAAGGGTTTATATTTAAGAATTAACACAATCCTTATCCTAAAGGAGGTTCACAAACAGTTTGAGGGGGATAAGAAGGGGAATCATAAACTTCACACATTCATAAGAACATAAGAACAAGCCAGCTGGATCAGACCAGAGTCCATCTAGTCCAGCACTCTGCTACTCGCAGTGGCCCACCAGGTGCCTTTGGGAGCTCACCTGCAGGAGGTGAAAGCAAGGGCCTTCTGCGGCTGTTGCTCCCGATCACCTGGTCTGCTAAGGCATTTGCAGTCTCAATTCTTTATTGATACCAACATATATCTCTATTTAAGGCTTAGCCAGGCATATTCCATAGGAAATGGATTTCTGGGAATCCACGGGTAATGCTGCCATCCTGCAGCTCTGGCTGAGCTGGGTTGGTTTTTTTTAAATCTCCATCCTTGAGCCAGCGAGATTTCTTTTCAAGCGTGCGTCATCTGTTCTCCTCCAAGGATGTGGAAACTGCAAGGAATCCCAGAAGGGGGTTTTGGGAGGTGGAAGCTTTCTCAGCCAAGAAGGTGTCAAACGCCGGACGGGCGGAGAGGCGGCCTGGAGTCCAAATTTAAGTTTTAAGTCAAGGGGCTGAGGTCATGCGGGGTGGGGCGATACGGGCTGTACTTTCCTCCTGTGCCAACATTCCTATGAAGGCTGTGTGTGTGTGTGTGTGTGTGTGTGTGTGTGTGTGTGTGTGTGTGCGTGCGTGCGCACTATACTTTCCATTGCTGGACCTCTTTCTCGCTAACAGCCCCTGCAGGGTTTCATTCGACCAGTGGGAGTTCAGTGTTAAATTACTGCAAGAAACTCCACAGGTGGAGCTGTCATGCTGGTGCAGCCTGGGATCCCTCAGGGAAAGCACTTTTCTCCAGCTAAATGACTGGGACCAGAGGTATAGCTAAGGAAAATGGAGCCCGGTGCAAAATCTGAGTTCTGCTGCCCCACATGTTTGTGATTTTTTTGTATTTTTTAGTGTTTTTTTCAGTTTTTGGCCTGAAGGGGGCGCAGTTTTTAGGAAAGCGGCATCAATTTTTCAGGGTATCTGTAGGAGAGTATCCTGATGATACCACCCAGGTTTGGTGAAGTTTGGTTCAGGGGGTTCAAAGTTATGGACTCTCAAATGTGTAGCCCCCATCTCCTATTAGCTCCCATTGGAAACAATGAGGGATGGGAGTCCATAACTTTGGACCCCGTGAACCAAACCTCACCTAACTTGGGTGGTATCATCTGGAGAGTCCCCCGAAAACTCCCTAAAATTACGGTGCTGCTAGCCTTAAAACTGCACCCCCTGCAGGCCAAAAACTGAAAAACACTAAAAATACAAAAAACAAGCCTGAAATTTTTGCTGCCCCCCAGGCGCACGCCCAATGCAATGCGCACCCCCCCTCCCCGGTCCCCTTGTAGCTCTGCCTCTGCCCAGGACACTCGCAAACATCCTATTCTGCTGCTGCCTGTTCCCACCATCCAATACTCAGAGATAGACTGCCTTTGACCATGGAATTCCATTTAGCTGTCATAGCTAATGGCCATGTTGGTGCCCTGCTTTCAATTAATTCACAGCCGTTTTCTGTTAGGATGTTTGAAAAAAGAAAGTGGAATGTAACTGCTTTGGTCATCCTGGGCTAGAAATGGTTGGCTAGACTGTATTGTTAAACCACAGAGAAAAAGATGATCAGGTCATGTGTCTGATTCCTTTAGGAAGTCTGTATTTGGGTGGCACGGCCAGGTCATGAGAATCATCCCCCCCCCCCAATCCCAATGGGGGTAAAACCAGTGGTGGGATCCAAAAATGTTAGTAACAAGTTCTCATGGTGGTGGGATTCAAACTGTGGCGTAGCGCCAATGGGGCTGGACGGGGGCGTGACCGGGCATTCCGGGGGCGGGGCATTCCTGGGCGGGGCTGTGGCAAGGACGCAGCCGCTGCGCCGGTCCTTGGGCGGGAAACGAATGCACGCAGGCGCAGGCTGCCACGCACGCCGGTGTACCTCCTGCTAGACTGCTTCAAGTTCTGCACATTACTGCTGAGAGGAGGGGCGTAACTAAGGCAAAAATCACGTGGCAAAATTACCAATTAGTAACCCCCTCTCGGCACACACCAATAATTAGTAACCTACTCTCGGGAACCTATGAGAACCTGCTGGATCCCACCTCTGGGTAAAACCCTATTTGATTCCAGGAAATGCTGAAAACGAGCTCCAAACTGCCCTGCAATTTTCATGATTTCCTCATGCTATTCCTCATCACAAAGGGGATACCCTTTTTAAAGAACTGATATAGAAACAAATGAATAAATAACAGTGATAGTTTAACACTCTTCCAGTGTTTGAGTGAGGAGTCCCAGAAACGGGACAGAAATTTACAACTGACGTTAAGAAAATAAAAACAGAAGAGTTTTGCTGGGTCAGACCAGCCGTTCATCTAGTCCACAGGTGTCAAACTCGCGGGCCTCCAGATGTTTTGGACTACAGTTCCCATCATCCCCTGCCAGCATGATGCTGGCAGGGGATGATGAGAACTGTAGTCCATAACATCTGGAGGGCCGCGAGTTTGACACCTATGATCTAGTCCACGATCCTGTCTCACGTATCACTCAACCAGTTCCTCTGGAGGGCCAACCTGTGAGATCCTTATAACTAGACAAGCCAAAGATTGAATTTGGAACCTTCTGCGGGTCAAGTAGACACTCTGTCATCAAGCACATCTTTTCAATTTTTTCTGTGCATCGGTTCTAGGTCTATTAGCCTGGGTTTTTCGGGCTATTATGATTGTCTAGGTGCATTTAGGTAACTCTGTGTGTGTGTGTGTGTGTGTGTGTGTGTGTGTGTATTTGTTTAACCTGCAGAGCTAGCATTAGAGGTCCCCCCCCCTCTTTTGAGGTCAAGAATTTCAAAGAATGTTTCTCGGTCTTCTCTCCTTCCCCATCTTTTAGTACTTAAGCTGCCTCACCACGTCCCGCTCCTTGACAGACAAACTTGCCTTTGACGTGGGCCTCCAGGAAGATGCAACAGGTACGTGGGAAAGGCCACAGAAGTTGGTGGTGTGCACAGAACGAACTCTTCATAGCTTGACCAGAATGCCAAGCTGTGCAGTAAAAAACAACAACATTATCCTAGCATGGTGGTGCCCAGAATTGTGTTTTAAAAACCAGAATTCTGTATACAGGCAAGTGAAGTTCCGTACCAACTAAAGTGGAATTCTGTAACCTGCCAGAGGCCTCTTCCGCACATGCAGAATAATGCACTTTCAATCCATTTTCAATGCACTTTGAAGCTGGATTTCACTGTGCGGAATAGCAAAATCCACTTTCAAACTACTGTGAAAGTGGACTGAATGTGCATTATTCTGCATGTGCGGGAGGGGCCTAAGTCATGCAAATTCAGCAAGCTCTCTCCCAGTTTGCATGATTTTTAAACGCATCTGTTAATCGTGGAGACAGGCAAGGATCGACACCCAGACTGAAAATTCCACACCCAACTGATGGCATTTTATTCAGCCACTCTGCTGACTTCCAAAGTTTCAGTAGCCGTAGACTACATATTTTCAGGCCAACTTTTGAAACCCGGTAGCACCACAAAGGCCAACAAAAAAGTTCTGGCCTGTTCAGTTCAGGCTGAAAAAAAGCCTTGGTGGGAACTGCACTACCCAGGTGACCTTGGGGCTCGCAAGGTCTCCTGGGTAGTGTAGTTCCCACCAGGGACCTTTTCAGGGCGCTTTTCAGCCTGAACTTTTCCAGGCTGAACTAAGGTAAGTTCAGGTAGGGGGGAAGGGGGGCGCTGCAGGGGGAAGGGGGGAGGGGCGATTTTCCGGGGGGGAGGTGTGCGCCTGGTGCAGCACACACACACCCCGCCGTCCCCTTGTAGCTCCACTACTGCCATGCCGTCTCTGTCGAGCTGGAAAGGGTGCTGTTCCCTGGGGCCGCCTTCCCCTTCCCTCCACTCGTTTACAGCTAGCCGATCTTTCTCTGCCGTTTCCAGGGGAAGCCTGTTGGTGGACCATCCATCCTGCCTCCAAGCAGCGCTCAGAAGGGGAGAAGGTGCGCGTGGGGGATGACCTCATTCTGGTCAGCGTCTCCTCGGAGCGGTACCTGGTGAGTGTGTGCGTGTGGGGCTGCAGGTGTCAGCTGAATAGGGAAAGGCTTTGGAGCATTTCCGTGCCTAGTCACGCCCCTTCTCTTTCTGCGCACTACTGCTGAGAGGAGGGGCCTAACTAAGGCAAAAATCACATGGCAAAATCACCAATTAGTAACCCCCTCTCGGCACACACAAATAATTCATAACCTACTCTTAGGAACCTGTGAGAACCTGCTGGATCCCACCTCTGCCTATGGCCCCCATACGCCTCTGCCCACACTGCAGGTTCTCTAGCCTAATCTATCTAGGTGGATGGTGAGGGATGGTGTCTGCATCCCCCTGCATACATATTGCAGGATGGAGGATGTGCGCAAGAATGGTGGAGAGTGGAGGAGAAGTAAGAAGGAAGGAAGTTCCCTGAGAGCGGCCATATATGCATCAAAGGGATAGTGTCAGAGCAGTAGAGAAAAGATTGACAGTGTCTTGACCCTGTCTAGCTATCTAACTCACTGGTCAGTCCCCCGCTTCCATTGAGGCAGGAGACTGCGAAAAAAGTCCTGCACTTTCAAACCACAACCCCCCGCTTGTTTGTGACCAGGATGCAGGCCAGAAGGCCGCAGCCTATTTGAGTCTGTGGGCACCCCTTAATTCTCCCTTTCACCCCCCACCCCCCAATTTTTTTTCCTCACCAATTTCTTTGCTGTTCTCCAGCACCTCTCTACAGCCAGCGGAGAACTCCAGGCAGATGCTTCCTTCATGCAGACGCTATGGAACATGAACCCCATCTGCTCATGCTGTGAAGAAGGTGCGTAATTATTCTTTCCCTCCCTCCCTCAGCCTTACTTTGAACCATCTGGGGTAGAAGGCCAGTGAGTAATTCCCAGCCCCTTTCTTGTGAGGCAAAGAAGTGGGTTAAATATTTACAAGACTTCCGAGAGTCCCAAGGGCCCGTTTTGTGGATAAAACCCAAAACGATCTCTTTCCTGCTGTTTTCCCCCCTCTGAGAAGGAGGGCATTCTCCCTATACTGCTGGATCCCACGGCATGTTCCCATAGTGCCCCCCCCCCGTCACAGCTTCAATACTTAAACCAGGCATCCCCAATCTTTTTGAGTCTTTGGGCACCTCTGGAATTCTGCCACAGTGTGGTGGGTTCTGCCACAAAATGGCTGCAACGGGAAGTCGAGGCACTTGTCACACGTGCTTTGGTAGGTGCTGCTGCCAGACACCCCACCTGGCCCTGCTCACTTTCTAAAAACACTTGGCAGGTACCTGGAAAGGTATTGTCAAGCATTATTGTATTGTATTGTATTGTATTGTATTGTATTGTATTGTATTGTATTGTATTGTATTGTATTGTATTGTATTGTATTGTATTGTATTGTATTGTATTGTATTGTATCAGTAGAGCATCAGTGGCTTAGTGGCTAAGAGCAGGTGCACTCTGATCTGGAGGAACCGGGTTTGATTCCCAGCTCTGCCGCCTGAGCTGTGGAGGCTTATCTGGGGAATTCAGATTAGCCTGTGCACTCCCACACATGCCAGCTGGGTGACCTTGGGCTAGTCACAGCTCTACAGAGCTCTCTCAGTCCCACCTACCTCACAGGGTGTTTGTTGTGAGGGAGGAAGGGCAAGGAGATTGTCAGCCCCTTTGAGTCTCCTACAGGAGAGAAAGGGGGGATATAAATCCAAACTCTTCTTCTTCTTCTATTGTATTGTATTGTATTGTATTGTATTGTATTGTATTGTATTGTATTGTATTGTATTGTATTGTATTGTATTGTATTGTATTCTATTCTATTCTATTCTATTCTATTCTATTCTATTCTATTGTACTGTATTGTACTGTATTGTACTGTATTGTATTGTATTGTATTGTATTGTTTTATTCGATTTGTATACCGCCCTCCCCCAAAGGCCCCCAACAGCATAACAGCAAACATCAGTAACCATAACAACAAGCAAAAAAACTTCAAAAAGCATAGGATCAATAAACACAACATTATAAACATAGAATTATAAACAAGAACATCAGTAATCATAGCATCATAAGCTATAAGGCAACAATAATCATAGCAGCATATATAATCATCACAGGTAGACATAATAAGCATAGGTGGTGACTTTCCCATTCTGTAACCCCATCTTTCTGCCCTCATAGCATAGAGTATTTGTGGACCCTTTACCACAGCCTTGAAAATAGCAACTTGCCAGCTCTGCTCTGGCAGACACAACAGAACTTCCAAAAGAGCCTCAGAGAAAGGGGTGGCTCATGTGTCTGGTTCCGAGTGACCTTTCTTGGTCTGTAGAGGCTCCTGACCTTGCTCCCTGTTCCTAATAAGGTTGTTTGTGTGCTGGGAGAGCGGCCCCTAATAAGCTGGAGCCAGTGGTGGGATCCAAAAATTTTAGTAACAGGTTCCCATGGTGGTGGCATTCAAACAGTGGCGTAGCGCCAATGGGGCTGGGCGGGGCACAACGGGGGCGTGGCCGGGCATTCCGGGGGCGGGGCATTAATAATTTCTCTGTTACTGTAAAAAACTTACTGTAAAAAAAAGTTCCTAATTTCCAGCTGGTATCTTTCTGTCCATAATTTAAACTCATCATAGCAAGTCCTATCGTCTACTGCCAACAGAAACAACTACTTCTCCTCTAATTGACTGCCTGTCAAATACTTAATACTTTCAAATACTTGATTTTGTTTCTAGAAATCAAAAGAAGGATACTTTCCTTAAACAAGGAACTTAACCATATTTCTAAAACAAGTTTTTAAAACAGCCCAATAGGGAGAATTATCCCGTTTTCTACCTTCGCTAACCAGCCACATAGGAAACAACAGGACTTTATGATTTTTGGACCGAATGGAATTTCTAATGGAAAAGCAGACCCAATTAGTAACCCCCTCTCGGCACACACAAATAATTAGTAAACCACTTTCGGGAACTGGTGAGAACCTGCTGGATCCCACCGTGATCCCACCACAAAGGATCACGGAATGGAGAACCATCTGGAAATACGGCACCATGTTGGTGGCCACTAACCTAAAGGGGTTCAGATGGGAGGAGATGGTACTGTGGCCTTACCTTTAGGCTAGATGACACCTTTGTTTATGCTCCCATATGAATGCTCCCATGTACTCACCCGCTTTCCCCTTCTACACAGGGTATGTGACGGGTGGGCACGTCATGCGTCTCTTCCACGGCCACATGGATGAGTGCCTCACCATCTCCACCACCGACCAGAATGAAGAGCAGCGCAGGTGAGTTTCGTGCAAACAGTCCTTTGCAAAGCCTTTAAATATATATTTAATTAATTAAAATATAATTGATTGATTGATTGATTATTTGGTTGATTAATAAATTTATAATTAATTAATTAATATCCTGCCCAACCCCACAGGACCCCAACACGAACTTAAAACAATCATTAAACTTTAAAATGGAACACCCCAATACAAAAATTAAAACCAAAAAAACCTTAGTTCTAAATGCCAGACTAAGAATTAAAGATGATGACATTAAGTGAACCTTTTCCTCCTTTTTTCCCCCAGAGACCGAAAAAGATGATCTACTGCATTTAACCCGACTGGCTAGTTCAGTGGTTCTCAACCTGGGGGTCGGGACCCCTTTGGGGGCCGAACGACCCTTTCACAGGGTTCTCCATCTGTAAAATGGATAAATGAGGGACTGTATTAAAGGGTCATGGCATTAGGAAGGTTGAGAACCACTGGGCTAGTTGGAAAAAGCCTGGTGGAACAGTCACGTTTTGCAGGCCTTGCAGAATTGCCACAACTCCCACAGGGCCCTAACACCACTTGGCAGCTTGTTCCACCAGGCCGGAGCCAGGGCCGTAAAAGCCCCGGCTCTTGTCAAAGCTAGCTGGATATCTCTTGGGCTGGGGGTCTCCAGGAGGCTTCCCTCCAACAAATGGAGGGGCCTTGTCCCTACAATCCCTGATTCAGACCGCTTGAGGTCACCATGATGGAGGATCCTTGAATACGTAGACTTGCCAAGAAGGCGAGGTGGGATGCAAACGTTTCAAATCAAATTGAGGTAGTTAAATTGTTCCCAAGTCTTCTTGTTCATGTCTCAAGCAAGAGTCGTGAAGCTAGGTTCTATCAAAAACAGAATTTATGGTGGAGTAGAACATCACCGAGACCAGACCTCCCTTCGTTCTCTGCTGACCCCATGGCCAGAAGTCAACTGAACTGCAAGAGCAATGAAGATCAGTAAGGTTATCAGCACAAATAGCTTATTTGGCTACCACGAGTCAAAAGTAACTTCACAGCACATAACACACACACATACACACACAAATAGGAAGAGTGTCTCGCGGTGCTTCTTGCTTGAGAATCTCCATCCTATATCATTTTTCTTCCCCTCCCCTCCTGCAGATTGGTGAACTACGAAGGGGGCGCTGTCTGTTCCCAGGCACGTTCCCTCTGGCGCCTGGAGCCCTTGCGCATCAGGTAGGTTGCGCTTTCAATACAATACAACAACCTTTATTAGGCATATTAAAATAGACTCCAGAGCATTACAGACATTTCTGAAGTACAAATCAAAAGTACATTCAAAACAGATAAACTGTATCTAGCATTGGACATTACTTAGAAAATTCTGTCACTTGTAAAAGAAATTTTGCTACTTTTTCCAAGAGCACGGCCTCTGTGTTATTTAACAAAAGCTCCACAACAGAGTTGTCAGAGTCTCTTTCAGATTTGTCTAAGATCCACCCAGGAGAGAAATTCCTAATGCCCACATATATATCTTTCGGACAGTCCAAGAGTATAATGTGAGAGCAAGAAGAAGTCTCCTCCTTGGTTTTTTTTTACACAGTGTGGAAGACCCGATCCCTGGCGAGGAGGACAGATAGCAGTAGCGACCCTTACGTAATGGCTGATGGAAAAGTATTATTGCATCTGGCCCTTGTAATAATCCATCTCTGTGTTGGGGAGTTCAGTTAATAAGTTCAAGGGATTTGGCTATGTGCCCCTGTTCTGAGTACCCTCCATTCCGACAGAAAGGGGTGACCATGATTTCCATTTGCTTGGCCCAACAAGATATGGTATTCCTGTTGTAGAAGTCTGCTTTTTTAAGGTTTGCAGAATCTCTCTGGGTGACAGCATACAGAGATCTTCAAGTATTAAACCTAAAGAGTAGGTTTTTGATTTAAGAAGTTGATACCATTTGGAGGCAAATAGGTCTGGGCGCACAATACATGCTAAACTGCGCTCATCAGAGTTAAAACATAGTTTGATCCAATACTTGAATGTATTCAGCCATGCTCTTGTTTCAAGTAGGTTCTGACCAGTTTCTAAGCATAGTACAGCATATGGTACAGAGTGTGGTACCCCAAGTATTTTGTAGAGGAAACAGGTTGCGCTTTCTAACTTTGTGCGGACTCGGAATCTCTGAATGCGGCAACTGAAGGTGCCGTGCCTTGCTTTTTCCTTTTGCGGGGGACGTGGGAGAAGGGCGCCTCTAGAACCCAGCAAGGCACCGTATTTCTTTGAGTGACAGGCCTCCTCCTTCTTCTCCCCACAGCTGGAGTGGCAGTCACATGAAGTGGGGCCAGCCCTTCCGTGTCCGTCACGTCACCACGGGCCGCTACTTGGCGCTGACCGAGGAGAAGGGTCTGGTTGTGGTGGATGCTGAAAAGGCCAACACCAAAGCAACAGCTTTTTGCTTCCGTATCTCCAAGGTGAGAAGCGTTCCTCTAAATCAGTGCAGCTCTCACACCTTTTTGAGCCTGTGGGCAACTTTAGAATTCTGACACGGGGTGGCGGACACAGTTATAAAATGGCTGCCAGAGGAGGCGGAGACAACCACATATAGGAAGCCCAAGAACAGAAGAGAAGAGGAGTAATTTTAAAAATAAATTGGGAAAGGGGAAAGAGAGAGGATAAAAGCCAACACGGGTCGATTCCGCACTTGGGTTATCGACCTAAGTTCGAGCTGTGTTCGACCTAAGTGCTCCTCACAACCACTGGGATCGACGTGGTTTTGTACCAGCTTCACCCCATGTAACGGTCAAATTTCCGACTCCAGTTGGGAACGACTACTTTTTCAGGGAACCACGCTCGAACAGCTCGATTCCAGTAAAGTGCAGAATCTCTGGTGCCAGGAGTCCCCCATTCAGCCAATCACAGCTGAGTGTTTCGGGCAGGCGTACAGCTGGCCAATCAAAAAACGCCACCTTCGTCCCTCCATTCCTGTGGCAGTTTTTTTTATAACGTGTGTGGGGATAGATGGAACATGGCTGTAGAACAGTAGCCAATCGGAACGAAGAGGCACAGGATGATTCTGCCCTCCGAGCTGGGATCAAGCTGGTTGCAGTGGGGAACAACAATGGCTTCGACCTAGGTTAGTACCATTCTCAGGGAACTGTGTCGAACCTATTTTACTCGTGGGCGGAATCGCCCACTGTGGGGACAGCTGCAACTGAATCAACATCATTTTAATCTGCATGGCCAATTGGCTCTTCAGCAGCCAATGAAAGGCCTGCTGAGCAAGAGAACCACAAGGCCCCGCCCATTTTCTTGATGGCCCCATAAAAGTTGTTGATGGGTGCCATGGTGCCCATGGGCACCCCATTGGGAATCCCTAATGTTTTAAATAAAGACAGCTGACACTCCCCAGAAGGGGCTGCAATGCCAATCCAGGGAGAAAAAATATTATTTCTTCCGCCCGCTAGGTTGGGAAAGAATCCTGCCTTATATGAGGAATAGTAGAGAAAGCAGTCGGAAGAATTTGTGCGGATGCACCCATATGGGGGGGAAGTATACCTGGAGCCAGTGTGCCATAGCGGTTAGCATTTGGCCTAGGACAAGGGAGACCAAAGTTCACACACCCCCCACTTGGGGTCTAACTACACTACACGTTGTTCCAAGTCTATCCTTTGCCGACTCCGGAAAACCGTTTTCCTTCCCACCTTTTCAGGAAAAGCTGGATGTGGCTCCAAAGCGAGACGTGGAGGGGATGGGAGCCCCCGAGATCAAGTACGGCGAGTCCATGTGCTTCGTGCAGCATGTTGACAGCGGCCTCTGGGTGACCTACGCGGCAGCTGACGCCAAGGCGTTACGTCTGGGGCTGCTCAAGAGAAGGGTGAGTTCTCGGCTGGCCGGCCGCTCAGCAGCCAAGCAGTCAGGTGGGGTTGCTCAGCGGAGGAGCGTGGCCAGCTTCATAGGAATGTTGGAACCCATCCCGTGCCTTGCGTCACGTGATCCCTCTGAGGTGGATGGCTGCAATTCCACCCATGGCCACCTGCAGTGGTGGCAGTACAGAGCAGTGGAAAACGGGCCAGAGGTTCCCTCCACTTGTTTGTGGCCACGGTGCAGACCAGGAGGCCCCAACCCTTCTGAGCCTGCGGGCACCTTTAGAATTCGGATACAGCGTGGTGGGCGCAGCCACAAAATGGCCGTCAGAGCCTGCAGCTTATCTTCAGTCGCACAATGAAGATCTCTGAACTCTCCTGGCAGCTGCTGCCAAGGCAGAACATTTAAAAATCTGCACAGCCAATCAAATCTCCAGTAGCCAATCAAAAGCCTTGCAGGGCAAAAGCCCTACTTGGCCTCGCCCACTTTCTGAAAACCCTCCGGTGCCAGGAAAGGGATTGGCAGGAGCCACGGCATCCCTAGTCCCCGTGTTTGGAACCCCAAGTGCGGAGACTGAGGTCCCTTGGTCCTCAGTTTGGGGATCATTGGGACCTTAAAATTTAAATCTTCCTTAACTAAGGTGACCAGATGGCCGTGCTCCTGCGGCCGCGTGCGCGGGAGGCTGCCGCACTGCCTTGCGCCCCAGAAGGCAGTGCGGCAGCCTCCCAAAAATTGGGACAATTTGAAGAACCCACGGGACGCGGGACAAATTGTTTAAAGGCGGGACTGTCCCGCCAAAAGCAGGACGTCTGGTCAGCCTATCCTTAACATCTGTTTGTCTGCCAACCTCACAGGCCATCCTGCACCAGGAAGGGCACATGGACGACGCCCTCTCGTTGACCCGCTGCCAACACGAGCAATCCCAAGCTTCACGGATGATCTACAGCACTTCCGGCCTCTACAACCAATTCATCAAGTGGGTGCTGAGAATATCCAGCTCTTTGGAAAACTAGAAATTTAATTCATCTGAGTCGCATGTTGTCTTCCGTGCATGTGAAAAGGCTAAGCTGCGGATGTCTGCTGTTGCCCGTTGCTGATGCAGATCACCCTTCATCTACCCTGTTGTTTGTGAACATTCCATAACGCCCAAATGTAATTGCTGTGGGAGAGATTCTAATGTTCACATCTCATAAGAGGCGGGGAGGTTGGTTTGGTTAAAAGAGAAATCCTAGGTCTAGGAGCAAAAGAGGGAAGATGGTGTGGGGGGAGAGCATGGGGGTCTAGCTTAGGGGTGACCAACCTTTTTGAGCCTTGTGGGGCCAGGACCGCGTCTCTGGTCCTACACAGCTGAATTATTTTAAGAATTTTAGAATTTTAAGTATTTTAGAAAATACCCAAGAAGCAGGTTTGAAACACAAGATAAGTTTACTGGACAGCATAAGTATCTGACCAGGGTGTCCCCTTAAGTAAGAGGCACACCCACTTCATACAAAAAGGACCAATTTTATAGACACAAAGAATACATACGTCATACAATTATCCCCATACCCACGCACATAATCCATACCCCTTTCACGTGCTATAAGCATGAACCTTAAAATCCCATTGGATAGTTCTGACTCCTTGTCACATTAAGACAGCCTCTATTCTACGTGTCTGATTCCTTCTGTTACACAAACACTGCATGCCGTTTGCTCACGTCCCTCTGCCCATATGCAAACGGCTGCCATAAAACTAACTTCTGCCTTTTCTGGTTTCCAAGAATAACTTGTTTTCCTACTTTTCTAAGTTTGCTCCTGAAGAGAGAGATACCTCTTCAGGGTATGTAGGTTTGACATTCCTTTAGATCATAAAACTTCCCTTTTCCCAGTTTGAAATGATTTAACTTTAACAGATTATACAAACATTGATTCTAACAATTATACCTTCGATTCTAATACAATAGAATTATAGTAAAATACCAGTAAATGTGAATCTCTCATTATCATTTCTGTGTTCATTTAACATACATAGAAAAACACTTTTTCCCATTTAACTAATCACATTCATTTCTATTCTAACCTCTGATCTCTTTTATGGTTCTGTTCATTCATGTAGCTATCCCCTCTAGCTGGTTCTAACCAAAAACAAAGTTATAAAGTATATGTCTTCTGTCACGTATTAACCTTTAGTGACAAGATCTTAAAGATATTTATCTTCGCTTGCCTGCATAATCACTAACAAGCTTCTAACATGCAGTCCTGCTGGTCACTATACAGAAACCCTATTTTGATTCTTAGAAATCTTTGGTTCATACGAACTTTAAGTGCTTTATTCTGCATGTGCGGAAGGGGCCTTTGCGTTTCTGACAATGTGCTGGCATGTGGGTTGGAGGTCAGCTTTGCAACCTGTGTGTTTATCGAGCTTCCTCCCTGTCCGGCTGCTCACTGCCATCATCTCCAGCTCTCTTCTCTTCCTCCCCAGGGGCTTGGACACGCTGAGTGGGAAGGCCAAGTCGAGCAGCCCCGTGACGCTTCCCATCGATGGGATGATTCTCAGCTTGCAAGATCTGATCAACTACTTCCAGCACCCCGAAGAAGAGCTGCAGCACGAGGAGAAACAGACCAAGCTCCGGTCGCTGAAAAACAGGCAGAACCTCTTCCAGGAAGAGGTGAGCCACTGGCTCCGAGCCCAGCGGGAGGGCCACAGTCCCGTGCTTCATAAGACGGCTGGATGCAGTGGTGGGATCCAAACATTTTAGTAACAGGTTCCCATGGGGGTGGGATTCAAACTGTGGCGTAGTGCCAATGGGGCTAGGCGGGGCACGACGGGGGCGTGGCCAGGCATCCCGGGGGCGGGGCATTCCTGGGCGGGGCTGTGGCAAGGACGCAGCTGCTGCGCCGGTCCTTGGGCGGGAAACGAATGCACGCAGGCGCAGGCTGCCATGCACGCCGGTGCACCTCCTGCTAGACTGCTTCCAGTTCTGCGCGCGAGAGGAGGGGGGCGTAACTAAGGCAAAAATCACGTGGCAAAATCACCCATTAGTAACCCCCTCTCGGCACACACAAATAATTAGTAACCTACTCTCGGGAACCTGTGAGAACCTGATGGATCTCACCTCTGGCTGGATGCCTAACAGCAGCTTGGGCCCTACCTGGCCAGATTCGTGGGCAGCTAAATCTGGAAGCACGGCTGAGAGGAGTGTTGCCACTCAGGGTCTGTGCAGTAAGTTGCTGGACTTGCTGTTGGAGGCTTGAACCGGACTTTCATTCATTCATTCATTCATTCATTCATTCATTCATTCATTCATTCATTCATTCATTCATTCATTCATTCATTCATTCATTCATTCATTTGATAAACCGCCCTACCCCCAAAGGCCTCAGAGTTTGAACCCAGAGTTTGGATCGGGTCCAGGGTGAAGGCTCAATTTTCAAGCCGCTCCTTACTTTCTTACAGACAGCAGTGGTGTAGTGGGTTAAGAGCAGGTGCCCTCTAATCTGGAGGAACCGGGTTTGATTCCCCGCTCTGCCGCTTGAGCTGTGCAGGCTTATCTGGGGAATTCAGATTAGCCTGTGCACTCCCGCACACGCCAGCTGGGTGACCTTGGGCTAGTCCCAGTTCTTCTGAGCTCTCTCAGCCCCACCTGCCTCACAGGATGTCTCTTGTGAGGGGGGAAGGGAAAGGAGTCTCCTTGCAGGAGAGAAAGGGGGGATATAAATCCAACTCTTCTTCTTCTCCTTTTTCTTCTTCTTCTTCATCATCATCATCATCATCATCATGTTGCAGACCCTTAGTCTGTCCTAACCCCAAGGAGGGCTCCAAGACCCTCCTGGTTGGCTGCAAATAGCTTGATAAGCTGGGCTCCAGAGCCCTTTGGCACCATTCAGCGTGAGCGTTGGCTCTCTGGAAAAATCTGGTGGCCTGTAGTCGCTCATGTAACTCAGTATTGACGTTGCCCTTGAGTCAATTATGTTGACTGCTACAAGGCAGTCGGGTTTTAAAGCTGGGGGCACAAAAGTTGGTCTTGTTCAGCCACCCATGTAGCCTCCGCTGAAACTCACCCCCATTCTCCTCTTGCCTCCTTGACCTTTAACCCTCTGCTCGCCCTGCCCTATTGACCGACCTGCTCCCTGTCTTTCAAACCATAGAGCAGTTATCTGCGTGGGTTGCACAGTAGATGGGGGGAGGGATGTGCTGAGAGCCACGCAGTCCTGACCCTCGGGCTTGAGTGCGTCTCTGGTTTCTTGCAGGGTATGATCACGCTCGTTCTGAACTGCATCGACCGCCTCAACGTCTACAGCACCGCCGCACACTTTGCAGAATATGCTGGAGAGGAGGCAGCCGAGTCGTGGAAGGAGATCGTGAACCTGTTGTATGAACTGCTCGGTATGTGGTTGGAGGGCAGGGGGCCAGCAGGGTGGGCTGTCTTCAGTTACTGAAGTGCCCCCCCCAACAAGCATGGGGGAATTGCTGTCACAGCCAGACGTCTGGGGAGGGGAATAGAGTCAAGAAAACAGGGTAAGCCAGGTGCTGTATCAAGGCCACAAGAAGTACAAAATTCTGATAAACATCATTAAAATGTCTATCTTTCATGAAAATAATTAAAAAGTTTGTAGAGTACACTCAAACGTCTAAACATCAACACCATATATAGCTTGGATAATCACATAGATAACATACAATATAATACATAAAAACACAAACGGGATCCCACAAACAGTACCAGGACTGCAAATCTCTGAATGAAAGGAAATCGCTTCCTTGCAAATCCAGCGTTGACATAGGAAGGATTTCGAATATCTGGTGCCTGTCTGGACTCCTCTTCAATGAATAAGCTCCATACATACATCAGTGGAAGCACAGTTAGTCATGATGATGATACAGGCATTTATGCAATTGTGGGATCCAAAAATTTTAGTAACAGGTTCCCATGGTGGTGAGATTCAAACTGTGGCGTAGCGCCAATGGGCCTGGGCAGGGCACGATGGGGGCGTGGCCGGGCATTCCAGGGGCGGGGCATTCCTGGGCGGGGCTGTGGCAAGGACGCAGCCGCTGTGCCGGTCCTTGGGTGGGAAACGAATGCACGCAGGCGCAGGCTGCCACGCACGCCGGTGCACCTCCTGCTAGACTGCTTCAAGTTCTGCGCGCTACTGCTGAGAGGGGGGGCGTAACTAAGGCAAAAATCACGTGGCAAAATCACCCATTAGGAACCCCCTCTCGGCACACACAAATAATGAGTAACCTACTCTCGGGAACCTGTGAGAACCTGCTGGATCCCACCTCTGCATTTATGGATGATGATCAATGGATGGTGAGTGGTAGTATTGACCCGGGAAAGTCTCAATACTTTCCACTTATTAGTCTTCCTCAGCCACTGTGGTCACAACCATTATAAACAAGAAACCGTAATAAGGCATCCAGCTCTAGAACATCTAGCTCAACAAGAGTGCAGTCAAATGAACAAACTGCATGTCAAAATGCACGATGGAAGGTGAGAGTCAGAACCTCCTTGAACCAAACAATTGAAACAGTTGTGATGAACAATGATTTCTCTGTTGTAGGTCAGATAAGTTTCGTACGCGGTCCAAGACGTCTCAGTCATAAAGCACCCAGACATCCCTTCCACCATACAGTTTCTCAG
Organism: Sphaerodactylus townsendi; assembly: GCF_021028975.2. Classification (NCBI taxonomy): domain Eukaryota; kingdom Metazoa; phylum Chordata; class Lepidosauria; order Squamata; family Sphaerodactylidae; genus Sphaerodactylus; species Sphaerodactylus townsendi. The sequence goes on from NC_059430.1 coordinate 129,041,068, forward strand.
CGGTGCTACTAAGAACCAAAGCATTTGGCCTTCACTAAGAGCGGAAGAGATAAGCGGAGGCAGAAAGCAACAGCGAAATAGTTTCACACAGCAGATTCACACCGGACAGAGATCCCATCCCCCAAAAATCAGGCCGTCCCGACAGTGAGCTTGATGACTTACGGTTTCTTATTTACGATGGCTGCTTGTGTTTAGACGTTGGAGTCTTTCAACAAACTTTTTAATGGTTTTCATGAAAGATAAATATTTTAATCTAGCAGTAGTGGCGTAGGAGGTTAAGAGCTGGTGTATCTAATCTGTCGGAACCGGGTTTGATTCCCAGCTCTGCCGCCTGAGCTGTGGAGGCTTCTCTGGGGGATTCAGATGAGCCTGTACACTCCCACACACGCCAGCTGGGTGACCTTGGGCTAGTCACAGCTTCTCGGAGCTCTCTCAGCCCCACCCACCTCACAGGGTGTTTGTTGTGAGGGGGGAAGGGCAAGGAGTTTGTCAGCCCCTTTGAGTCTCCTGCAGGAGAGAAAGGGGGATATAAATCCAAACTCCTCTTCCTCTTCCTCTTCCTCTTCCTCTTCCTCTTCCTCTTCTTCTTCTTCTTCTTCTTCTTCTTCTTCTTCTTCTTCTTCCTCTCTTCTTCTTCTTCTTCTTCTTCTTCTTCTTCTTCTTCCTCCTCCTCCTCCCCCTCCTCCTCCCCCTCCTCCTCCTCCTCCTCCTCCTCCTCTTCTTCTTCTTCTTCTTCTTCTTCTTCTTCTTCTTCTTCTTCTTCTTCTTCTTCTTCTTCTTCTTCTTCTTCTTCTTCTTCTTCTTCTTCTTCTTCTTCATGTTGTTTATCAGAAGCCAGGCAGAATGTTGTTCTTTTCGAGGGGAGTAGATTCCCCATTGGCAGAGGAGAAGACGATTGAGGCTGGGAAGGGCAGCCACGAAAGAGCTAGAAAAGTCTGTGAAGTGTCAGGATGCATCACTGGCGACCAGATCATTCATAGCGTCACCAAGATGATGCACACTGGAGTATTTCCCGTTACTGACTGCTGTTTTTCCTGCTCCTTCCACCTCTCTTTTTTGTCTGGCCACACAGCTTCACTGATCCGTGGGAACCGTTCCAACTGCGCCCTTTTCTCCAATAACCTGGACTGGCTGGTCAGCAAGCTGGATCGGCTGGAGGCCTCCTCTGGTGCGTGGACGGGATACTTGTGGGGGTAGCGTGTACTGTTGGCTATTGCTAGAATGTGGATGGTCTGAAATAACCCTAACCCTCCCCTTAAATAGAAAGACCTCCCTCCCTACTCATAGGTGTGAAAAGGGTGTGGAAAGGGGGAGGGGAGGGAGGGGTGGCATGCAAGGAAAGGGAGGGAAAGGGAGGGGTGGCATGCAAGGA